>NC_069501.1:817704038-817919038 GCF_027579735.1 Bombina bombina
ACATCGATACACCTCCAGTGACGACAGCTGTGATGACAGGTTGACATCATCTGTTATCATTGGCCTGCTCACTACACCCTAAATGTATGAACACACCCCTAATGATGACATCCTACGAACGGCTCAACATACAGGCTATGGACGCAACATACTCAGTTTTTGTATACACCCACAATGATTATGTAGTTTGACCGGTATGGCACATAAAACTATGACAGTACGTTGCGCTATTGATTGACAGATCATGTTCTACGCATGTGCAGTAGGAAATAGGGAACACCAATATAACTCAATGGATGCCATTAACCACAGTAATATGCTAAACACTATAGGAATTAAACCAAGTAAGTCTTAAGAGTGCTAACTTTTTGAGAGCATGTTTGTCTTTTTGGGCATTATGTTAAACACTTATCTCCAAAAAGGGAATATATATAAATGATATCAGCTATATCTGAACTATATAATCACCTATAAAATAACAAATGAAAAAATATTATCATGTAGCTACATTATATGTTTACTGCAGAAAATAGACCATAACTATATGTGATCTTATGAAATGATATTATGTGTATCTTAATGAATTTGCATCAATTTGTTATTAGGTTTTGAAATGTTTGTTACATATTTCAATTGAATGCTGATAGGCTCCCACATGAGGGAGTTGTCTATAGCCACCCCCCCCCCCGACAAGTGTGGCTAATGAAGTTGATACAATTGTTTGGTGTATATATAGCAAGTGTTTTTTGTCATTTTTTTATAAGCCTGATGAAACAGCTTGTTGCTGAGAAACCTGTCGCTTGTTTTTAATTATTTTAAGTAAAGTTTGTTACTTTTTATATAAAAACACTTGCTGCACTGTATTCTTTGGATCTATATTCATTTGACCCATTGGACATCTTGGAACTCTGACAAATGCTGATTGCCTTGTTAAAGTCTGTTGGGTGACTGTATTGATCCCTTCTTGTCTGACTAGCATCATTGGAGATGCTACACCAAATGTGAGTATATATCATACTACTCATACCATATACTCCTGGGTCAAAACTGTACTAGGCCATATAGGCACCTTGTGTCTTCTTGTATTTCCACACTACAGATTATCCTTCTCTCCCAAGAGGTTGGTCTGCTGGGTGACTGTTATAGATCCCAGACTGCTCCCACGGCACTAATTGGAGTGCTTTAATACATGTGAGTGTAATTTCGCACATCTTTACTATATACACCTTTTGGAACAAACAATATTGGGCCATGTGGCGCATCCGTCTTTTTTCTTGTCTCATACTCCTCATGGTTGTCAACAAAGATAGGACGGGGACGAGGCAACACAGTGGTAAACCGATTACAAACCAATGGTTTCAAGAGGGAGACATGAAAACATTGGAGATGCGCATAGCAGGAGGAAGGTCAAGAATGTAGGCCACAGGATTAACCCGTCGGAGTATTCAAAAGGGACCAACATAACGGGGAGCCAATTTATTGGAAGGCACACAAAGGTTCAAGTTGCGGGAGGACAGCCAAACTCTCTCACCAACCTGGTATGAAGGTGCGGGCAGACGCCTACGATCAGCCTGGAACTTTTGGCGCTGCATAGAACGATGAAGGCAATCCTGAATCTGCACCCACATGGAACAGAGTTGCCGGAGATGCTCCTTCAAAGCCGGAATACCCTGAGACATGAATGAATCGGGCAGCAAGGATGGTTGAAACTCATAATTCGCCATGAACGGGGATAACTTGGAGGAAGCATTAATAGCACTATTACGAGCAAACTCTGCCCAAGGTAACAGTTCAGACCAATTATTGTGGTGATCTGAGACATAGTAACGGAGGAACTGTTAGAGAGCTTGATTAGACCGTTCCGCAGCCCCATTGGATTGAGGGTGATATGCCGAGGAGAAGGAAAGCTGGATCCCCATTTGAGCACAAAAGGAACGCCAAAATCTGGAGACAAACTGGCTACCCCAGTCCGACACTATCTCCTTGGGTAACCCATGTAAATGGAAGACCTCGCGGGCAAAAATTGAAGCAAGCTCCTGAGCGGTAGGCAGCTTCATCAAGGGAATGCAATGTGACATTTTAGAAAAAACAGTCAACCACCATAAGAATAACAGTATTGCCATTGGAAACAGGGAGCTCGACAATGAAGTCCATGGAAAGATGTGTCCAAGGACACTCACCATTAGCAATAGGTTGAAGAAGATCCACAGGAAACGTCGAGGAGTATTATTCTGTGCACAAACTGAGCAGGAGGCAACATACGCAGCAACATCAGAACGAAGACCTGGCCACCAGAATTGTCGAGTGACAGACCAAATCATTTGGTTCTTGCTTGGGTGACCTGCGGCTTTAGGATAGTGGTAAGTGTGCAAAAGTTTAGTTTGAAGATTCTCAGGTACAAAACACTTACCACTAGGTTTCTCAGGAGGTGCATTGGTTTGTGCAACCATGATCTCCTCCCCCAAGGGAGAAGTCAAATTAGTACGTATGGTAGCCAAAATATGGTCAGGAGGTATAACAGGAGTAGGTACAGACTCCTCCTTGGACAGAGGTGAAAATTTTGAGAGAGGGCATCAGCCATAACATTCTTACTACCAGGCAAATAGGAGACCACATAATTAAACCAAGACAAAATAGCACCCATCTGGCCTGTCGGGGAGACAAACGTTTTGCTTCAGATAGATAAGTTAAATTCTTGTGGTCAGTAAGAATGAGCATTGGCACGCTAGTACCCTCGAGAAGATACCTCCATTCCTTAAGTGCCAAAATTATGGCCAGTAATTCCCTGTTGTCAATTTCATAATTGCACTCTGCTGGAGAAAATTTCTTAGAGAAGAAACCACATGGATGCAAGGAACCGTCAGGCGTAGGACGTTGAGACAAGAGGGCACCTACTCCAGTCTCAGACGCATTGACCTCAAGAACGAAAGGCAGGGCAGGGTTAGGATGAGCCAGAACTGGAGCGGCATTCTTAAGACTATCAAAGGCCTTAATGGCAGTAGGTGACCATTGGAGTGGATCATTCTCTTTACGGGTCATGTCTGTGATAGGTTTAACCAAGGAAGAAAAGTTTTTAATAAACTTTCTATAGTAATTGGCGAACCCCAAAAAACATTGACTAGACCGAAGACCAACTGGATGAGGCCACTGCAGAACTGCAGATAACTTGTCAGGATCCATGGAGAACCCTGCATCAGAGATAACATAACCTAGGAAGGTTACTTGAGTCTGATGGAACTCACATTTCTCGAGTTTACAAAACAGGCCGTTCTTGTGTAGTCTCTGAAGAACCCGTGTAACATCAGAACAATGAGCCTCAAGTGTGGGTGAGTGTATGAGGATGTCGTCTAAGTACACCACAACACACTGTTGCAACATATCTCGTAGGACATCATTAATAAATTCCTGGAAAACAGCAGGAGCATTACATAGGCCAAAGGGCATTACAAGATACTCATAATGCCCGCTCCTGGTGTTAAATGCTGTTTTCCATTCGTAGCCCTCTTTAATCCTAACGAGATTGTACGCTCCTCTCAAATCAAGTTTAGTAAAGACCGTAGCTCCCTTGAGGCGGTCAAAGAGTTCCGTAATAAATGGAATAGGGTAAGCATTCTTAATGGTAATACGATTAAGACCCCTATAATCGATACATGGTCTTAACTCGCCACCCTTTTTCTTCACAAAGAAGAAGCCAGCCCCTGCAGGAGAGCAGGATTTGCAGATGATCCCAAGCGACAGAGCATCGGCAACATACTCCTCCATAGCACAATTCTCTGCAACAGACAGAGGGTACACCCGGCCCCGAGGAGGAATGGCTGCAGGTTGCAGGTCTATGGCACAATCGTAAGACCGGAGAGGAGGCAACGTACCGGCACGCACCTTGTCAAACACATCTAGGAACTCTCGGTGGAAATATATAGCGGGGACCACGACAAAATTTCGGACCTGCGCCAGTCGAGACTGGGATTGTGCTTTTGGAACCAGGGATAACCCAGAACAACCAGAAAATGCGGAGAGTTTATCACCTGGAACTGGAGGGTTTCAAAATGGAGAGCCCCAACAGCCATGGACAACGGAGCAGTTTCGCGAGTAACGAGTGCGGGCTGAAGGGGCCTGCCATCAATGGTCTCAATAGAAAACGGAACGGACCAAGGCAAAACAGGAATGGAGTGCTTTGATACAAAAGCACTGTCAATGAAATAGCCCGCAGCACCGGAGTCAACAAGAGCCTGAGTGACTATGGAGGAGTCCACCCAGGAAAGGACAACTGTGACCAAAGGTTTCTCCTTAAGCGGTTCCGGGGATGAGGATAAACCACCCAAGGTCTGCCCCCGACAGGACCTTAGGTGTGAGCGTTTCCTGGCCGTGTAGGACAAGACTTCAAAAGGTGACCCTGTAACCCACAATAGAGGCAGAGCCCCTTCCTCCTCCTAAAAGCCCTCTCCGCCATGGAGAGACGCGTGAATCCCAGCTGCATCGGCTCAGCAGTACCTGGTGACTCGGGACCAGGAGACATGGGAGGAGAGGGAGGCATGGGTGGAAACTAACACCTAGGAGACAACGGAACAGGAGGCTACCGCAAGCACTCCTTGAAAGAGGGCCTCTCTCTGGGTCTGATGTCAATTAGGATCAAAAAAGACACTAATGCCTCAAGATCCTCTGGTAAATCTCTGGCAGCAACTTCATCTTTAATTGCATCAGAGAGCCCATGAAAGAAGGCGGCAACAATGGCTTCATTGTTCCAACCTACCTCTGCGGCAAGCATATGGAACTCAAGAGCATACTGAGCAACAGATCTTGTACCTTGCTGAATGGACATGAGTCGTTCAGCAGCAGAGGAGGAGCGAGCCAGAATATCAAATACCCTTCAAAAGGAGGCCACAAATTCAGGGTAATTTGAAATCACAGGTTTATTAGTCTCCCACAAGGGATTAGCCCAGGCAAGAGCTGTGTCAGAGAGTAACGAGATGAGAAATCCCACCTTAGCTCTGTCAGAGGGAAGCGCCTGAGGTAACATCTCAAAGTAAATGCCCACCTGGTTCAAAAACCCTCTGCACTGAATAGGATCGCCTCCATATCGCTGAGGTAGAGGTGCAGAACCAGACATGTTCCTGGTAGGACTAGGTGCAGTAGCGGAAACAGGAGCAGCCATAACTTGCGGGGCACTTTGGTCCAAATGTGCAGTGCGAGTCAGCAGGTTTTGCAGTGCTAGTACAAATTGATCCAAGCGGTGATCCTGTTCATCCATCCTGGAAATGATGGCAGGTAAAGGTGGATTATTAGCACCATCAGGATTCATGGCCTTTGCGTAATGTCAGGGTGCCAGGAATCAGACTGAGACGAGAAGTGAAAAAATAATCACACCTTTATTAATAGCAAAAATTAATAAAAAGTCCACAAGTCAAATAACAAGCCAGGAGTCAAAACCAGAATTGGTAGTCAGACGAGCCGACTCAGGAGCCAAAGCGAATAATCAGACGAGCCGGAATCAGGAACAAGGAAAACAGCAGAGTCAGGAACAAGCCAGGGATCAGGAACCAGGAAGGACGTCAGACAGCCAGGTAATACATAGGAACTCTCACAAACAGGTCTGAGACAACGCAAAGGCAAAGCATACTGAACAGAGGCCCTTTAAATAATAAGTGATGACATCACAATTCTGAGACTGCATCCTGTCTCACATGGATGATGCACCCCAGTCTGGCCATAAAAGGAAGTGCAGGAAATGAGCAGCATCCCCCACAATGCACCATAGTCAGGAAGAGAGGTGTGTAAAATGGCTGCCAGCAGCACATGGCAAACACAACAGGGAGAAAACCCTGACAATGGCAAAGCCATGTATGTCTGCTATTTCTGAACAAAGGGGATCCCAGAGAAGATTTTTCAATCATTTGTGCCCAGGGCCGGCACTTGTGTAAGGCAGTATAGGCAGCCGTCTTAGGGCGCCCCCAGCAGGCCGCCTGGCTCAGCTGGTTCGCTGCAACTTATTTCCTGCTACATGATGTCTTAATGGCAGCCACTTAGATGATGATCTAGATGGGCCAGCCCAGGTGGCTATTTCTATGGGAATGAATGTGGGTGTGTGTTGTGGAGCTCACTTGCGCAGCTGCGCTGCCTGCCTGGCCTGCCGCTTAAGCCTACTGAGAGGGAAATCGTGTGGGATGCCTGTCGCGCCATGCGACTCACTGAGTCTGCACTCTGCACCACTCGGTACTCTGTGTGCACAGTTGGCACTGTGTGACTAACACACTCACATAAATGACACCCACACAGACCGGTACTGAAGTGAAGACTGAAGAGGTAGGAGGGCGGGGGTCTGGGGACAGCAGAATACACGGCCTGGGGCTTTGCACGGTCTTGACGTGTGAGTCAGCGTTAGTGACACATGGGCCAACAGAGGCAGATAACATGTGGGTTTTAAACAATTTTCCTATCTGTTATTGTTAAAAAAAAAAAATCTAAATATATTTACCTCTAGCAAATTGCAATATGTCTGTACTATTTACTTTATCATAAATCAAAGCAAATAAGCAGTAAGTAAAATTTGGGATAGTTATTTTTTATAATTTATTATACTCTTTTCTTATAGCAGATTTCATTTTAAGGAAGCACATTTCATCTTTGTTCATTGTTTGCTCTGGACCATGCACATATATAAATAAGTCACCTATTTTTGAAATTTTTTTTGCTTTGTTTATCATGGGAATCAAAATATAGTCACTTTTCAATTTCACACTTTTAGCCAGTTATGTAATATATAGCAGCAAACACCTGTTGGCTATAAACAGCTGTTGGCTATAAATTCTCCTTCTTGGAGCAGGCATCATTTGTAAATTACACCATACGCACTAATGGAACATAAAGGTACTGAGAAGCTGAGCAAGGAGCCTCCTGTATGTTTTGGTAATAAATGTATTATATTCAACTCTCTGCCATAGTCATGGAATTTCAATTACACACGCACATGCATATACACATACACACACAAATATATTCAATGGCAAAAAAACTTACGTTATTGACAGAATTTAAGTTCCAAATAAAATATTAAAAAGTAGCAAAATTCCAAAATTAAACTCCCCCCCACCAAGAAATATTTTGTATTTTTTTTTATATCAGTAAATTTTGTGGGTTGTGAGTTTAATTTTGGATTCTCTATTCTTTTTAGCATTTGATTGTGAACTTTTGTAATTGAATTTCCTTTCTTTTAGTGTAAAAATGTATATGTATAGTGTTTTTTTGTGGTTTTTTTTGTTTGGTTTGATTTGTTATGCAGAGCAACCACTGTTTGATTTGTTTTGCAGCAGTACCAATCCGCTGTTTGATTTGCTATACAGAGCTACTACTGCTTGATTTGTTATGCAGAGCTACCTTTGTTTAAATTGGTTAGGCAGAGCTACCACTGGTTGATTTGTTAGGCAGAGCTACCACTGTTTGATTTGTTAGGTAGAGCTACCATTGTTTGATTTGTTAGGCAGAGCTACCACTGTTTGATTTGTTAGGCAAAGCTACCACTGGTTGATTTGTTAGGCAGAGCTACCACTGGACGATTTGTTAAGCAGAGCTACAACTGGTTGGTTTGTTAAGCAGAGCTACCACTGGTTGATTTTTTTATAGAGCTACCACACACACTCGCACACATGCACAGGAAAACTCACATACACACAGAAGCACACATACAGGCATACATACACTACTCACACACTGACACACATACACTGAACGTTTTGTTATCACATCTCTGTAACAGTTTGTCAAAGACTAGCAATTGAATGGTATGTAATCGTGTGGGGGGGGGGCGGCAAAATATAACCTCGTCTGTGCGGCCAAAAATCCTAGCACCGGCCCTGTTTGTGCCATGATTGCACAAGCGGTATGTAAATAATTTCAATGAGAAACCCAAAGTTTGTCAAAAAGTTAACTATTTTTTATATGATCATATTTTGCAGTGGAAAGGTGGCATGAAATATATTAAAATGGACCTAGATCAGTACATTGGGTTGTCTACTTAAATATATATATATATAGTTTGACAGGTAAATAAAAAAAAAATAAGGGTCTATTTCTGTTTAAATGGAGTTATAGCTAAAATGCTAAAAATTCTACAGTATTTTTGCCAAGTTATTCACTGTTTTAGTGTTAGCATTTTTCTCTGCACATGCATGTGAAGCATAGCTAAATTTTTTCAATGCACCAGCATAAATAATGCAGCTGCTCATAGAGCCAATGGGGCTTGTATCATGTCAGCAGTGATGCAATCACCTTAGACTCTCTAAGCAAGTGCTGTGTTTAAAATGCTGGTGCATGGAGCTTACTTAACCCCTTAACGACCAACAACATACAGGGTACGTCATACAAAAAACAGTCGTTAACGACCAACGATGTACCCTGTACGTCGTCAGGGGTTTCAAGTGGTGGAAGCGATCCCTTTCGCTTCCAGCCGCTTTCATGTTATTACAGTGATGCCTCGATGGCCCCCTCTGCATCGGCCATCGATGTGCCGATCGTTGGTGGCTGGGAGCCATTGCAGGGAGGTGGGTGGGCGGCCATCGTTGGTGGATCTTCATCAGAGGGAGGCGGGATCCTGTGCCAGAGTTCCGGAAGCACGCATGGGCACGTGCGCGTGTACGGGGGCGGGTGCATGCACGGGGCGGGAGCAGGTGGGAACACTACACTATGCAACTTGTGTGTAAAGCGAAGGAGGGAGAGAGGAGGGGGGAATGTTACATCTAAGGGGTCTGGGAGGGGGTGGGGGTAGTTTATTGAGGGGGGCAGCTGCACTATAGAAAAATAGCTTTTATTTTAAAAAATAAATAACAAATACCAACTTGTATGGCAAACTGGGTACTGGCAGACAGCTGGCAGTACCCAATATGGCGGACAATAAGGTAGAGGGGGAGGGTTAGAGAGCTGTTTGGGGGGGGGATCAGGGAGGTTGGAAGCTAAGGGGGGATCCTACACAGCAGAATATAAAAAAGCGATATGAGTGTATAAAACTATATAACTCAATAGCAGGTATTTAGCGCCCTCTTATGTGTTTTATACACTCATATCGCTTTTTTATATTTGGATTTTGTCATTAAGAGGTGCAGCTTTTTTCACATATTAGGGGTAAGCAAGTAATACTCTTGTGTTATAGACCTATTAGGCGTAGCACCACACTTGGTTACTGACACTGTTAGTGTACATATACATAATTGGTTGTATTAGCGCCCTCTAGTGGCTACGGTCACATTTGTTCTACAGCAGAATATATATTTTTTAAAAAAAGCCTTTTATTTTAGTACTGGCAGACTTTCTGCCAGTACTTAAGATGGCGGGGACAATTGTGGGGTGGGGGAGTGAAGACAGCTGTTTGGGAGGGATCAGGAGTGGGATGTGTCAGGTGGGAGGCTGATCTCTACACTAAAGCTATAATTAACCCTACAATCTCCCTACAAGCTACCTAATCAACCCCTTCACTGCTGGGTATAATAAAAGTGTGGTGCGCAGCGGCATTTAGCGGTCTTCTAATTACCAAAAAGCAATGCCAAAGCCATATATGTCTGCTATTTCTGAAAAAGGGGATCCCAGAGAAGCATTTACAACCATTTGTGCCATAATTGCACAAGCTGTTTGTAAATAATTTCAGTGTGAAGCCTAAAGTTTGTGAAAAATTTTACAATTTTTTTTATTTGATCGCATTTGGCGGTGAAATGGTGGCATGAAATATACCAAAATGGGCCTAGATCAATACTTTGGGTTGTCTACTAAAAAAAAAATACATGTCAATGTATATTCAGGGATTCCTGATAGATATTAGTGTTCCAATGTAACTATCGCTAATTTTGAAAAAAAAAAATGGTTTGGAAATAGCAAAGTGCTAATTGTATTTATTGCCCTATAACTTGCAAAAAAAGCAAAGAAGATGTAAACATTGGGTGTTTCTAAACTCAGGACAAAATTTAGAAACTATTTAACATGGGTGTTTTTGGTGGTTGTAGATTTTGGGGGTCAAAGTTAGAAAAAGTGTTTTTTTCAATTTTTTCATCATATTTTATATTATTTTTTTATAGTAAATTATAAGATATGATGAAAATAATGTTATCTTTAGAAAAATCCATTTAATGGCGAGAAAAACGGTATATAATATGTGTGGGTACAGTAAATGAGTAAGAGGAAAATTAAAGCTAAACACAAAAACCGCAGACATGTAAAAATAGCCCTGGTCCCAAACGGTCAGAGAATTGAAAAGTGCTGAGGTCCTTAAGAGGTTAAAGGGACATTTTAGCCAAAATTGAAATCCACATAAATGCATTTCAGTGTCGAATAGAAGCATTTTTGTAACATACATGTATTAGCAAAAATGCTTCTTAGAAAAGCTATAGCTGTTTCAAAAGTGTATTTAAAAGGACAGTCTACACCAGAATTGTTATTATTTAAAAAGATAGATAATGCCTTTACTACCCATTCCCCAGCTTTGCACAACCAACATTGTTATATTAATATACTTTATAACATTTAAACCTCTACATTTTTGCCGGTTTCTAAGCCACTAAAGGCAGCCTCTTATTCCATGCTTTTTTATTTGTTCATCACAACAGGGGACTGCCAGTTCATGTGAGCCATATAGATAACATGGTGCTAACGCCCGTGGCTTGTGGCATACACTACACTAATTGGATAAAATTCAAGTTAATAGATAATAAATAAAAAGTCATGTGATCAGGGGGCTGTCAGAAAAGGCTTAGATACAAGGTAATCAAAAAGGTAAAAAGTGAATTAATATAACCATGTTGGTTATGCAAGACTGGGGAATGGGTAATAAAGGGATTATCTATCTTTTTAAACAATATCATTTTTGGAGTAGACTGTCCCTTTAAGTATGCACCATGCACCAGCATTTTAAACAAACTCAATTTGTTACTTGCAGGCATGATACAAGCCCCACTGGCACTCCAAGCAGCTGCAGTATTTAAAATTCTGGTGCTCTGAGAATGTCTAGCTTTGCCTCACTTGCAAAGACAAATGTTAACACTAAAACAGCTATTACTTTTATTAGAAGCATTTTTGCCAATACATGTCTATTGTAAATATGTGCATTAATCTATGTGCATTTAATGTTTGACCAGAATGTCCCTTTAAGTACACTAAACAGCTATAGCTTTTAATAGAAGCCTTTTTGGTATTACATGTATATTGCAAACTGCTTCTACTCAAAAATGAAATAGACCCATGTGTATTCCAATTAAGGCTGAAATGCCCATTCATTGATGTCATACAAGCCCCTGCAGACCCCCTGAGAAGGTTTGAATACTGGTGCACTGGCGACTGGCCCTCACAGGATGTGTGTGCTTAAAAACAGTAATAACGTTTACTAGAAGCACTTTTGCTAATGGAAGTATATTGCAAAAATGCTTCTATTTAAAACTTAAATCAATCAGTAATAGGGAATATCTGCTCCCTCTTACAACAGGCTAACAGATTTATCAGCCTTTTCCCATATTTCCTTTCATATTAATTTTTAGCTCTAACCTTCTTATTTGTCCATTCATCCTGTTTACATTTTCCTTGGTTAAAATTCTTATCACTAACACTTTTCCTTGTTTGTTTGTTTTTTTCCTGGTCATTTTTCTCCTCTACTTAAAGGGACAGTTTACTCAAAAATCATCCCCCCTTTAATTTGCTCTCAATGATCCACTTTACCTGCTGGAGTGTATTAAATTGTTTATAAGTATTTACTTTACCCATATATTGGCATTTGAAATAGTTGATTTAGCTTGTAGTATCCCCACCTATTCTGAAAGTTACTGGCCTTAGGTCAAATCTATAGATAAGCTGTGTAAACATAGCCAGCAGAAGAAATTACACTCACAGTGGGGTATAAAGAGATAAGGTAATAAAATGTTAATTTTCAATTGTTCACTCCAAGTACTGGCCTTTGGTTTACGGACAGCTATAAGATAAAGAAGCATGTATATGTACACAATGTGAAGTATTGAGATCTGATTATACCTACAAGCTCAACCCATTAGATTGTGGCTTCAAAACACAAAATCAGCTAATTCATATACACAAATAAGCCTTAAAAAGCTAATTCTCATACATTTTATACTCGGTTGGTAAAAAAAAAAAAAAGTAATTGGAAACACATTAAGGGAAAACAATTTTACAGTATACTGTCCCTTTAAAGGTCTTCAATACCCATGACTGTCCAAACAAGTCAAGAAGTGATCTGATGTGTATGGCACATACAACCGTCCTCTATCAGGTCTCTATTAATTATAGTTAGAAACAAAGTTTCCTGATATTGCAACATTAAACTATTAAATTGACATGAAAGTCTAAATTACACTTTTATAATTCAGAGCATGTAATTGTAAATGGTTTTTCAACATACTTCTACTATCACATTTATTTCATTGGCTTGGTATCCTTTTTTTAAATAAAAAATACCTAGGTAGGCACAGGAGCAGCAATACACTACTGGAAGCTAGCTGCTGATTGGTGGCTGTACATATATTCCGCTTGTAATTGGCTCACCTGATGTGTTCAGATAGCTCCCAGTAGTGCATCTTTAACAAAGGATAGCAATAGAATAAAGCAAATAATAATATAATTAATTTGGAAGGTTATTTTAAACTATGTTCTATCTGAATAATTAAAGAAAACATTTTCAGTTTGGTGTCCCTTTAAACTAATAGTTATATGCAAGCAATAGTGCAAAAATAAAATGCTCTAAAATATTAAAGCATTTCCTTTTTTTATGTCCCTTTAATTGGCCATTTTATATTTAAAGAGACATAATACTTATATGCTAGATATATTCAAAGTGCTGCAGCATAACTGTAAAAAGCTGACAAGAAAATTTCACCTGAACATATCTATGTAAAAAGGGAAGATATTTTACCTCAACATTTCTTCAGCTCACCAGTAAGTGCTTTGTGAACATTTATACTTCAGCTGCAAGTTGAAAAAGCAAACAAAAAAACAATAGCCAATCAACATCAGCAGTGTTGAGGTCATGCTATGCTTTGCTGTGATCTTATGAGATTTCACTGAAATCTCGTGAGATTTCATAGTAAACATCCTTAAACTGAAAAGGGAAATAACATGACTTTGTCTGCACATAGAAGATGCTCGCTCGCTTGCAAGTCCTGGGACTAGTATCCCGATTGGCTGCTTAAAGTTCCTTTACAATGGTGTGTGAAAACAGGAAATTTGGAGGTAAATATCTTCCTTATTTCTATAGAGAAGTTAAGGGGATATTTTCTAGGCAGCTTTTTATAGCTATGCTGCATCACTTTCAAGTGCTTCTTATCATGTCCCTTTAATGGTTTAAATACAAAAATACTATTTGATTTAAGTGTTTTTATTTCCATTCCTGTGGGAAAGAAAATTAATTAACAAAGAAAATATTGTAATAACACGTACAGTTCGTCTATCATCCTTAAAGATTTCCCTGGCTTCTTCATAGGAGCACTTCTCTTCATTACACTCGCGTTCCAGAGATCCAGGCTTAAATTCCTCAAACCAAGTATTGGCTCTCCTTTGTCTACTTTTCAACAACGCGTTTGCCACTTTACTCTGCAAGAAAACTGAAAATAAACAGATCTATATTCTTTGTGAGATATTTGATTTTTTTTTTTGTGTGTGTTTCTATTGGGTTTAGTCTCTGATGTTCGCAATCATGGAGTAAAATCACAGCACCTTCACATGAGCAGATATCAATCAATTCTCTAAAAAAGGGGCTGAACCTGTAAGTCATAGTAAATGATGAGCTGCCCCTCTACAACGTAATGACACCCAGAACAAATAACATTTCTTCAAGCAAATATATATCAAATTATGCTGTTTTTAGAGTACTGCAACCCTGCATCCACTTCTAGCTTCCTATAAATATCTTTAACATTTGTGCATAAAATGGCAAAACCTGCAGGAATATCATGCTTAATTATAGCATAAATAAATAAACATGGAATTTTATGTTAGGTCCTTAAATCTCCCCATACCCTTATACTAATGATCTATGGTAGTGTTTTGAACCCTAAGGACACACTAACAGAGACGATTTTCAGGATTATCCTACGTGACAGCAAGGTAGTAACCATGGTTACTGATCAGCTGTTTATCTCACCTATGATCTAGTTCATATATCCTGAACATCTGGCCTGTAAGTGTTCCTTGAGGGCTAGAAGGATCAGATAATTGTCTCCAATTTAATATGTACTATCCACACACTTGCTAATTTTTTAAATTGGCTGAAATTAAATCAGATTGACGCCTGCTGCACTATTTAAGTGTCTATTTGTAAACCACAGCTACCAAGCAGGTCAAATCATTACCCTTAATCTATGCAGATAGTTGACATTTAGTTAGAGTGTGTGCTACAAGTGTAACTTAGTTCTGGTTTACCCAGGTGTTCACTCCTTTTTCCTCACATAGTAATCCAGTATCAGTAAAAACCCAGACCGCATTTGAATGTATGTATGTATTTGTTACTTGTAAAGCACAGCTAATCACCCGTAAGGGTCTCAAGGCACTGCTCATTTTATCTACCTCGGAAGGATGAAAGGCTGAGTGGACCTCGCCGGGGATCGAACCTGCAACCCTTGGGTTGCTGCAGAGCTCAGCCACAGTGCATTAGCATTCTGAGTTACCTGTCCGGCTGAATGTGTTATTCCATACACTTCTCACTACAACGTTATGTTATACTCACATAACTGTATTATAAACTACGGTCTAAATAAGCTCTTTAATTAGCACCAGCAGTGCAGTGCTTTTAATATTTTGGTGCTAGGCAGTAAACAGTGCATCTGTCTTTTACTTTGTGCTGTCATTTTAATTTAGCAACAATAAAAACTATATTTTAACCATTATATTCATTTCATTCTTCTTGCCTAACTAATTTTTTGTGCTCAGAGGCATTTTTCTTTAATCTCACCCTACTCTAGAGGTGAATGTATATGTAACTAAAAAGAGCAGAAGATTGACGAAAATCTTTCATAGCCTGTAAATAGAACCTTAAAGTACATACAACATCCAGATTGTTCAATAACTGCTCCTTCTTAGAGGAAGGATTAGAACAAAATGAAGGAACAACAATCTCTTCCTTAATATTGCATTCCGAAACCACCTTATGTAGAAATTTAGTACGGAGAACCGTCTTATCTGCATGCAGAAAAAGATTAGGAGAATCACACTGTAGAGCCGAAAGCTTTGAAACTCTATGGGCAGAGGAAATTGCCACCAGAAACAAAACCTTCCAGGACATTAACTTGATATCAACAAAATGCATAGGCTCAAATGGAGCCTGCTGCAGAACTTTAAGAACCAGATTAAGACTCCGAGGAGGCGCAATTGACCTAAACACAGGCCTGATTGTAACCAAAGCCTGGACAAAAGATTGAACATCTGTCAAAATTGCCAGACGCTTCTGCAGAAGAATTAACAGAGTCGACATCTGACCCTTTAGGGTACTGACTGATAAACTCTTCTCCAAGTCCTCCTGAAGAAAGGACAGAATATGGGGAATTCTCACCTGACTCCAAGAAAACCCCTAGATCTGCACCAATGAAGGTATTTATGCTATACCTTATAACAAATCTTGCGAGTAACAGGCTTACGAGCTTGAATCATAGTCTCAATAACCTTCACAGAAAAACCTTGTGTGGACAAGACTAAGCATTCAATCTCTAAGCAGTCAGCTTCAGAGAGACTAAATTTGGATAGAGGAAGGGACCCTGAAGTAGAAGATCCTTCATCGGGGCAATTTCCACAGGGAAATTACGACATCCTCACTAGACCCGCAAACCAAGTTCTGCGAGGCCACGCTGGAGCTATTAAAATCACTAAAGCCTGCTCCTGTTTGATACAAGCTATCACTGAGGAAGGAGGGCAATCGGAGGAAACAGATAAATTAGACCGAAATCACATGGCATTGCCATGGCGTCTTCCAGAGCTGCTTGAGGATCTCTTGATCTTGCTCCGTATCTTGGAAGCTTGGCATTTAGACGAGATGCCATCAGATTCAGCTCCAGAACTCCCCACTTGAGGGTTAACATCGAGAAAACTTCCGTATGGAGAGCACATTCCCCCGGATGAAACGTCTCCCTGCTCAGATAATCCGCTTCCCAGTTGTCAACCACTGGGATATGAATGGCAAAGAGATGACAATTGTGAGACTCTGCCCACTGAAGAATGCAAGTCACCTCCTTCATAGCTAACAAGCTCCGAGTTCCTCCTTGGTGGTTGATATACGCCACTGAAGTGATGTTGTCCGATTGAAATTTGATAAACCGGACTAAACTCAGTTGAGGCCAAACTGATAGAGCTTTGAGAATTGCACTCAATTCTAGGATATTTATAGGAAGGGCAGACTCCTCCTGAGTCCAAAGTCTCTGCTCTTAGGGACCCCCAAACTGCGTTGGTTTGTCGCTACCTATCTCTGTTTGGGGATTCCTTCTAACTGCTGTTACCCACTGAGACTTCACTACACCATCCGGAAAAGGAACTTTGCATGTGGATATTACAGGTATACAAGTGACTGGTGGCGCCGAGGAAATCTCTGGCTGCGGTCCATCTTCACGATCTGGAAGTGCAAATCCCTATGGTTCCGTGAGTGTGTTTATCATCATTTGCCTTTGTTGAGGGTATCATGCTTTGGCTGACTGTGGATACAACGGGTTGTCTGTGGATCGTATAATAGTGCTGCTTCATCTGTTTCACTATACGTTTATGCACCTATGCTAATCTGCATTGCCTTTCACTACTCTGCTCTCTTTGGAGAAGTCTTACAGCATTAATTGTTTTGCTTTACCTTTGTGGTGCACCACAGACATAACTCACAAACTGGTTATTACCTTGAGCCTATATTTTGATCTGGGGGACCCCATTATATGTTGTTTTTAATGTTTATAGTGTATTAATTAAAAAATGTGTTTATATTGTTTTGTGCAAAAACATTTCTCTGCAGTTTTCTTATTTATTGATGTTAATATACATAAGTGCTGGTTACCTAGACTTGTAGATCCCACTTATTTTGTGGGATATACTTTCTTTTCTATTTTTTGTATATAAATTATTTTTCTAGGTTGCACTATGTTCTCTGGCCGTATGTAAATTGGTGAAGTGAGCATTACTGCCTTTTAGTATGTTGCTATAGTCTATGATTGTCCCCAGAAAACATACCATGGTACTTGGCACCAAGGAACTTTTCCCTAGATTCACCTTCCATCCGTGAGAGCGGAGAATAGCTAACAGAGAATCTGTAACTGAAAAGATGGTGCCTGCACCAAGATATCATCCAGGTAAGAAGCCACCTCAATCCCTAGAGATCTGGCCACAGCCAAAAGGAGCAGGAGCAGTGGTGAGGCCGAAAGGCAGGGCTACAAATTGGAAATGTTGATCCATAAAAGTGAACCTCAGGAACTTGAAATGTTCCCTGTGGATAGGCACATTAAGATACGCATCCTTTAGGTCTATAGTGGTCATAAACTGACCCTCCTGAACTAGAGGGAGAATAGAACGAATAGTCTCCATTTTGAAGGATGGGACCTTGAGAAACTTGTTGAGAGACTTTAAGTCAAGAATGGGTCGAAAAGTTCCCTCCTTTTTGGGAACTACAAAAAGATTTGAATAAAATCCCTGACCCTGTTCTGCTAGAGGAACTGGGATAATCACTCCCAGAGAGGACAAATCCCTTATGGAGTTTAAGAAGGCCTTTCTCTTTATCTAGTTTACAGATAATCTTGATAATAGGAATCTGTCCCTGGCGGGGACAAGATTTGAGCCCTATTCTGTATCCCTGGGAGACTACATCCACTGCCCAAAGATCTGGAACGTCGCAAATCCAAGCTTGCTGAAAAAAAGGAAAGCCTGCCCCCTACCAGATCCAGAACTGGATCGGCGGCGTCCCCTTCATGCTGACTTAGCCTCAGTGGAAGGCTTTCTGGATTGCTTACCCTTGTTTCAGGGCTGGCTAGCTCTCCAAGAAGTCTTGGCTTGCTCAGATTTAGAAGACGAGGAAGATCTCTGTCCCTTGAAGTTACAAAAGGAACGAAAATAAGCAGTCTGATGACCATTGGGTCTATTCTTCTTATCCTGTGGTAAAAAAATTCCCTTTCCACCTGTAACCGTGGAAATGATCTCTGCCAGACCAGGACCAAATAAAGTCTTACCCTTAAAAGGTAGAGACAGAAGCTTGAATTTAGAAATCACATCCACAGACCAAGACTTTAACCAAAGGGCTCTTTGGCTAAAACCTCTTTTAAAACTAAATGGAGATGCTCCAGTTTAAATCTAAAATTAACCTCCTCAGAATCTATTGTAGTAGGAACTGCAGATTCTGAATCAGAGATCTCGCCCTCAGAAGCTGCAGACAGGGCTGGTGCTCCCACTAGGCAAACTAGGCAGCTGCCTAGGGCGCACTGTCACCTAGGGAACAGCCAGCCACAACCTGGGTTCCTCAGACTCCGCCGGTATATTGTGCGGATGTCCGCTGGCGCACCACACACATTGGATACAGCATGAAGCTGTGTCCTGTGCTGTGCGCAATTCATCCAATCCGGACTGGAAGGAAAACTGAGGCAGCGCTGCTTCCAGCCAATGGGGTGCCGATGTGCAGCGCAACGACGTGAGTTACGTTTACAGGTATATGGGTGAAGCTCAGCGCTATTGTCACAGGAGAACTTTCATTGGGCAGTTGAGTTTTACAACAATTTTAAACTAATTACACCTACTCTAAGCCCCCTAATAAAATAACAAAGACCCCCAAAATAAAAAATTCCCTACCCTATTCTAAATTAAAAAAGTTAAAAGCTCTTTTACCTTACCAGCCCTGAACAGGGCCCTTTGCCCTTTTGCCTGTAAAAAAAACACATACAATACCCCCTCCCAACATTACAACCCACCACCCACATACCCCTAATCTAACCCAAACCCCCCTTAAATAAACCTAACACTAAGCCCCTGAAGATCTTCCTACCTTGTCTTCACCATCCAGGTATCACCGATCCGTCCTGGCTCCAACATCTTCATCCAACCCAAGCAGGGGTTGGCGATCCATCATCCGGTGGCTGAAGAGGTCCAGAAGAGGCTCCAAAGTCTTCCTCCTATCCGGCAAGAAGAGGACATCCGGACCGGCAAACATCTTCTCCAAGCGGCATCTTCGATCTTCTTGCATCCGGTGCGGAGCGGGTCCATCTTGAAGCAGGCGACGCGGATCCATCCTCTTCTTCCATTGTCTCCCGACGAATGACGGTTCCTTTAAGGGACGTCATCCAAGATGGCGTCCCTTGAATTCCGATTGGCTGATAGGATTCTATCAGCCAATCGGAATTAAGGTAGGAATATTCTGATTGGCTGATGGAATCAGCCAATCAGAATGAAGTTCAATCCTATTGGCTGATCCAATCAGCCAATCAGATTGAGCTCGCATTCTATTGGCTGATCGGAACAGCCAATAGAATGCAAGCTCAATCTGATTGGCTGATTGGATCAACCAATCGGATTGAACTTGATTCTGATTGGCTGATTCCATCAGCCAATCAGAATATTCCTACCTTAATTCCGATTGGCTGATAGAATCCTATCAGCCAATCGGAATTCAAGGGACGCCATCTTGGATGACGTCCCTTAAAGGAACCGTCATTCGTCGGGAGACAACGGAAGAAGAGGATGGATCCGCGTCGCCTGCTTCAAGATGGACCCGCTCCGCACCGGATGCAAGAAGATCGAAGATGCCGCTTGGAGAAGATGTTTGCCGGTCCGGATGTCCTCTTCTTGCCGGATAGGAGGAAGACTTTGGAGCCTCTTCTGGACCTCTTCAGCCACCGGATGATGGATCGCCAACCCCCGCTTGGGTTAGATGAAGATGTTGGAGCCAGGACGGATCGGTGATACCTGGATGGTGAAGACAAGGTAGGAAGATCTTCAGGGGCTTAGTGTTAGGTTTATTTAAGGGGGGTTTGGGTTAGATTAGGGGTATGTGGGTGGTGGGTTGTAATGTTGGGGGGGGGGGTATTGTATGTGTTTTTTTTACAGGCAAAAGAGCTGAAATTCTTGGGGCATGCCCCGCAAAGGGCCCTGTTCAGGGCTGGTAAGGTAAAAGAGCTTTTAACTTTTTTAATTTAGAATAGGGTAGGGAATTTTTTATTTTGGGGGTCTTTGTTATTTTATTAGGGGGCTTAGAGTAGGTGTAATTAGTTTAAAATTGTTGTAATAATTTTCTGATGTTTGTAAATATTTTTTTATTTTTTGTAACTTAGTTCTTTTTTATTTTTTGTACTTTAGCTAGTTTATTTAATTGTATTTATTTGTAGGAATTGTGTTTAATTAATTTATTGATAGTGTAGTGTTAGGTTAATTGTAGGTAATTGTAGGTAGTTTATTTAATTAATTTATTGATAGTATAGTGTTAGGTTTAATTATATCTTAGGTTAGGATTTATTTTACAGGTAAATTTGTTATTATTTTAACTAGGTAACTATTAAATAGTTCTTAACTATTTAATAGCTATTGTACCTGGTTAAAATAATTACAAAGTTGCCTGTAAAATAAATATAAATCCTAAAATAGCTACAATATAATTATAATTTATATTGTAGCTATATTAGGATTTATTTTACAGGTAAGTATTTAGCTTTAAATAGGAATAAGTTATTTAATAAGAGTTAATTAATTTCGTTAGATGTAAATTATATTTAAGTTAGGGGGGGTGTTAGTGTTAGGGTTAGACTTAGCTTTATGGGTTAATCCATTTATTATAGTAGCGATGAGCTCCGGTCGTCAGATTAGGGGTTAATAATTGAAGGTAGGTGTCGGCGATGTTAGGGAGGGCAGATTAGGGGTTAATACTATTTATGATAGGGTTAGTGAGGCGGATTAGGGGTTAATAACTTTATTATAGTAGCGCTCAGGTCCGCTCGGCAGATTAGGGGTTAATAAGTGTAGGCAGGTGTCGGCGACGTTGAGGGGGGCAGATTAGGGGTTAATAAATATAATATAGGGGTCGGCGGTGTTAGGGGCAGCAGATTAGGGGTACATAAGGATAACGTAGGTGGCGGCGCTTTGCGGTCGGGAGATTAGGGGTTAATTATTGTAAGTAGCTGGCGGCGGCGACGTTGTGGGGGGCAGGTTAGGGGTTAATAAATGTAATACAGGGGTCGGCGGGGTTAGGGGCAGCAGATTAGGGGTACATAAGTATAACGTAGGTGGCGGCGCTTTGCGGTCGGGAGATTAGGGGTTAATTATTGTAAGTAGCTGGCGGCGACGTTGTGGGGGCAGGTTAGGGGTTAATAAATGTAATACAGGGGTCGGCGGGGTTAGGGGCAGCAGATTAGGGGTACATAAGTATAACGTAGGTGGCGGTCGGCAGATTAGGGGTTAAAAAATTTAAATCGAGTGGCGGCGATGTGGGGGTGGCTCGGTTTAGGGGTACATAGGTAGTTTATGGGTGTTAGTGTACTTTAGGGTACAGTAGTTAAGAGCTTTATGAACCGGCGTTAGCCCAGAAAGCTCTTAACTCCTGCTATTTTCCGGCGGCTGGAGTTTTGTCGTTAGAGCTCTAACGCTCACTTCAGAAACGACTCTAAATACCAGCGTTAGAAAGATCCCATTGAAAAGATAGGATACGCAATTGACGTAAGGGGATCTGCGGTATGGAAAAGTCGCGGCTGAAAAGTGAGCGTTAGACCCTTTAATCACTGACTCCAAATACCGGCGGTAGCCTAAAACCAGCGTTAGGAGCCTCTAACGCTGGTTTTCACGGCTAACGCCAAACTCCAAATCAAGGCCAGAGAATCTGTAACTGAAAAGATGGTGCCTGCACCAAGATATCATCCAGGTAAGAAGCCACCTCAATCCCTAGAGATCTGGCCACAGCCAAAAGGAGCAGGAGCAGTGGTGAGGCCGAAAGGCAGGGCTACAAATTGGAAATGTTGATCCATAAAAGTGAACCTCAGGAACTTGAAATGTTCCCTGAGGATAGGCACATTAAGATACGCATCCTTTAGGTCTATAGTGGTCATAAACTGACCCTCCTGAACTAGAGGGAGAATAGAATGAATAGTCTCCATTTTGAAGGATGGGACCTTGAGAAACTTGTTGAGAGACTTTAAGTCTAGAATATGTCGAAAAGTTCCCTCCTTTTTGGGAACTACAAAAAGATTTGAATAAAATCCCTGACCCTGTTCTGCTAGAGGAACTGGGATAATCACTCCCAGAGAGGACAAATCCCTTATGGAGTTTAAGAAGGCCTTTCTCTTTATCTAGTTTACAGATAATCTTGATAATAGGAATCTGTCCCTGGCGGGGACAAGATTTGAGCCCTATTCTGTATCCCTGGGAGACTACATCCACTGCCCAAAGATCTGGAACGTCGCAAATCCAAGCTTGCTGAAAAAAAGGAAAGCCTGCCCCCTACCAGATCCAGAACTGGATCGGCGGCGTCCCCTTCATGCTGACTTAGCCTCAGTGGAAGGCTTTCTGGATTGCTTACCCTTGTTTCAGGGCTGGCTAGCTCTCCAAGAAGTCTTGGCTTGCTCAGATTTAGAAGACGAGGAAGATCTCTGTCCCTTGAAGTTACAAAAGGAACGAAAATAAGCAGTCTGATGACCATTGGGTCTATTCTTCTTATCCTGTGGTAAAAAAACTCCCTTTCCACCTATAACCGTGGAAATGATCTCTGCCAGACCAGGACCAAATAAAGTCTTACCCTTAAAAGGTAGAGACAGAAGCTTGGATTTAGAAATCACATCCACAGACCAAGACTTTAACCAAAGGGCTCTTTGGCTAAAACCTCTTTTAAAACTAAATGGAGATGCTCCAGTTTAAATCTAAAATTAACCTCCTCAGAATCTATTGTAGTAGGAACTGCAGATTCTGAATCAGAGATCTCGCCCTCAGAAGCTGCAGACAGGGCTGGTGCTCCCACTAGGCAAACTAGGCAGCTGCCTAGGGCGCACTGTCACCTAGGGAACAGCCAGCCACAACCTGGGTTCCTCAGACTCCGCCGGTATATTGTGCGGATGTCCGCTGGCGCACCACACACATTGGATACAGCATGAAGCTGTGTCCTGTGCTGTGCGCAATTCATCCAATCCGGACTGGAAGGAAAACTGAGGCAGCGCTGCTTCCAGCCAATGGGGTGCCGATGTGCAGCGCAACGACGTGAGTTACGTTTACAGGTATATGGGTGAAGCTCAGCGCTATTGTCACAGGAGAACTTTCATTGGGCAGTTGAGTTGACTATGAATGTGTCCAAGAGTAACTGCAGGTCAGACACTGTATATATAATATGAGTATGTATGTATAAAATGTTATATACAAGCTTACCCATCACGCACTGCACCTAATACAGTATATACACATAAAGCACTACACTGACAACATAGTTACTTTTACCGTCTACAGTCACTTCTATGATGATATTAGAGAGAAATATATTTCATGTGTATACAGTTGCTTTATTAGTACCTAGAGTTTAGAGATGCATTTACCGTTACTTAGTGCCCGAGGCTCCTTTCTTTTCTAATAATGGCGCTGATTTATTAGTGTAGCATTTATGGTAATGATACTTCTAAAATAGGTGCCCTTTTCCAATATAGCATTGCAAAGAGAATGTATGGGTAAAAAAAAAAAAAAAAAAACACTTCCTGTGGGCTGTTTATATATCATTAAGGTAAGCAACAAAATGACTTAGGCAGGAAGTCCTTGAACAGTTAATAAATTACCACTGAAAAATGTTTTTTTGCGGTAACAGTATCAAGAAAATGTTAATACTTTACACTAGTTAACAAATTTATACACTTTTAAAATTCTTTTTAAAGGGCCTTGCAAATACAATAATAGAATGGTAATGTATTATGCTATTTTTTTAGAGTGTTATACACATAGAAAGTAACATAAATCTAGGTGACTTCTTCCTCCTGCAGAGTCCGCAGTTAGACCCTCCCTGCATCATGCTGTTGGTTTAGTGAATAGACCTGTCAGTGTCTCATCTTATGGCACTTATTCTTGAAAATTAAAAGAAATTTAGCAGTTTCATGTTTTGTTGCTTTAATATTTTTTTTGGTGTGTGTGTGGGGAGGGGGCGCAAATAGCTGGTCTTGCCTAGGATGCAAAGTAGTCTAGCCCCGGCCCTGGCTGCAGAGGAATGATCATTTCAATATAACTGAGAAAGACTAAACAAATCAGTCTTGGCGGAATCAGAACCCATAGAAATGTTCTTAGATTTCCTCTTCCTTTTACCAGAACTAGGTAAAGCACTGCAGAAGTCAACTGAGCAGCAAAATCTTTAGGCAAACAAACAAACACTGAGAGACTGACTGAGAGGAACCGCAGGGCACTGCATGTGAATCTGTCAAAGACTGGGACATGTTAGCAGAAGGCTGAGCCAACCCTTGAACAGCATTATCCTGAGAAAAAGAAGGCTCAGATAAGGAATCCTTAGATAATGAAACCTTATTAAGGCAAGGGGAACAAAATTGCACAGGAGGTATAACCTGGGCATCTGCACAATAAAGATATTTATCAAATGACAGAGAAAGCTTGGGATCGGCTTCTATAGAACATAAAATAGCCCTTTATTTCTCTTATACTCTAATTTCAATATAAAAATTTGAATAAAATTAAATTCTAAGCATAGATAAATAATTATTAAAACCGGCACCTCTACACCCCAGTCATGCTGGAGAGACTCACCCAACCGGTAACCAGGAATCCAATCCACACCAGCAGATAAATCTTGTTCAAACTGCAGATCCTAGAAAGTTTCAAACATCAGAGAGAAGCGACAGGCGCAAGTAACACGGAGATAACGGAAGCCCGGTGACGTCAGACGCGCAGTGAGTAGCGTGGTCAAGCCGGAAAAACACAGCCTGAAGGAATTGTCAGGAGGAGCAGGTGAGAGTTTAATAACAGAAGCGGTAGCTCGTAAATCCCTGAAAGGCGAGAGGAGAGGTAAGAGACCCTCTTGTTATTGGAGTTTGTTTACGGACTCGCAGGTGTTAATAGCCTGCCACGGAGAAAAAGTATCGGACATTTTTAACAGAGTCTGAATATAGACATTTGAATATACAGGATATATTAATCCTTTCAAGTGATTGTTGGGATAAATACTCTACAGGTTACTATCAATATACCGAAGTGAAAACTTGGTACTAAGCATATCCCCCCACAAGTGACTTTATTGATCTAGTCCACTTTCGGACAATAAGGAAGACAGCCGTCTGGTGTGGAGTTTAGAACAACAAGGTTCTATATTTTGGATATAAATTGTATTAGCTATCAGCTTGAAACATCTTATAGAAACTGTCAGTCCCTGTTCTAAAGTTGTTTATAGCCATAACTTGGAGGTTTCAGCTAGAAAGGTTTTTATATATGAGTGGATGTTTATTGGATGATTGAGTTAGGAGTGATTGCATATTGAATTGTGTATTTTAGAATAAGTAATGAATTTTTAGGTGCCTCTATTTGTTTTAATATATGAATTAAGTGAATAAAGTTTATTATTAATTATATGTATTACCCAAAATATTCTGGAATTATTTTTATATAAATTTTTATTAGAGGTTTAATAGATAAACCCCTAAATGTGGTATAAGCCTATGTATTAACAAGATTAAAAACCCCATACGATTACTAAAGAGTTATTTATAAGAACCCACAGCTTTAGCGCCGTCTAAATCCGAATCATTTCCTATTTATATTACTAACTGCCTAGGAAGGAGGCAGTAACATTAGACTAGCAAGGTGGGGAGAGTCTAGCGCTTCACATCACAGCTTTTCTAAGACAGGCAGAAAAAAAACAATGAAATGCCAAAAAATCCGGGCTGTCTCCTTGAAAATCCGGCTTGCAAACAGCTGGCTAGAAACAAACTGATCAGCACTCAGGAAGTAACTAAGCAGTCACATGATCAAAAATTCAAAAGTAAGGTGTGGTCCAACAACTTTCTTAATGAGATATTACCCAAACTAAATAAAAGGTAAACTTGTGCATACACATCCCGGTAGCAAAAATAAAAAAGCCTTCACATGACAGAACAGTGCCCTTAACTGCTGCCCAATAAATCCCCAACCTTTAAAAGAGATATTTTGTCCATAAGGATCCACCTTGTTCTCTAAGTATCCATTTTTTTCTTTCTTTCTTTTAAAACAAGGAACTCCTAGTGCTGCATCTTTCTCACCTAGAAGTTAAAAGCACTTACCTTTGGATCCGCTGTAGGGCAGGTACAGCAAACAGACGTGACAGAATCCTCACTGACATAGACCTGTAGATAAAGAAAAAACAGAGTAACCAACTCTGGTTTTCTATATAGGGGTAGGAAAAATGTTGGAAGGTAAGCAAAGACTACCTGCCATCTTCCAACTGCTAAAAGTCACCATTACTCTTACTAAAGAGAATTACATGGGCACAGCATAACCCCAATCCTTGCTTCCAGGGAAAAGTACCCATTAATGGATTAACAACTTGATTTCTTCAGACACCATCTTCGCACAGCACCTACAATGTTACACAGGCAAAGAATGACTGGGGATTGTAGGTAGTGGGGGATACTTGAAGCTTTGCTGGGGTGTTCTTTGCCTCCATCTGGTGACCAGGAGTTGAATTCCCACTAGTAATTGAATAGATTTGTGGATTCTCCATGCCACTGGAAAGAAAAGTAGTAAATGTATCCCCTATGGGTTAAAAAAAGTCAAAATTTAACTCCTAAAGGTAAATAAAATTAAAAAAAAAAAAAACAACCCAGCACACAGTAAACTACTGTGATCTGTACTGTGATCATTTTTTCCCGCTTTTTGATTCACAGGAACACTTTTTTATCACACTGATTTGTTTCTCTCCACCTCACAACTCAGAGTGAAGAGGAGGGAGACAGATCATATATCCTCACAGCACTGTGACCACTGAGACTGTTACAGTGATCACATGTGCTGAGGCATCGGGATTTGCTGTTGCTGCTTTGCCTGGGACTCAGAGGCACACATCAACAGCATTACCCCTGCGATCGCCGGTGCTGCGGCAGAACGCTGCTATTTTTAGAGCACAATTTAATTATTCAATCATGGGTCCTTAAAGGGACATGAAACCCAAAAAAATTATTTCACGATTCAGCTAGAGAATACAATTTTAAACAACTTTCTAATTTACTTCTATTATCTAATTTGTTTGATTCTCTTGGTATCATTTGTTGAAGGAACAGCAAAGCACTACTGGTTTCTAATAGAACACATGGGTGAGCCAATGACAGTCGGTATATATATGCAGCCACCAATCAGCAGCTAGAACCTAGGTTCTTTGCTGCTCCTGAGCTTTCCTAGAGAAACCTTTCAGCAAAGAATAACAAGAGAATGAAGCAAATTAAACAATAAACGTCAATTGGAAAGTTGTTTAAAATTGCATTCTCTATCTGAATCATGAAAGAACATTTTTGGGTTTCATGTCCCTTTAAGGGTAGGACATCCATGATGGACTAATTCTGTCATTGGTCGTTAAAGGGTTAAAGGGACATTCTGATGCAAAAATTACATACATGTGATTTTTCATTACTGACTATATAGATAACTATGTGGTTTACAGTTGGTCTCCTGATTGGGAGCTGCAATGCATGCAACTCTCAAGTGGGGTTTTAACTATGTGTTTAACCACTTTGAAGGGTTATTAGCTAGTTAGCTAGGGTCAGTAATTCTATTGAATTACTTCATGCAATAATTGCTTTAAAATATATGAATATGTCACCATACAAATGACAAAATGTAGCCACAATTATTTAATTTCATTGCTTTCTATTTATTTTTGTAGGCACAAACAAACAGCGTCAATGCAGGAAGCAGATTCATGATTAGCTATACAACCTCAACATATCAAATGACAATAGATTTTAGTGCAATGTGAACCATTAGGGATCTGTTCTACATTACTAAATGCCCTTCCCCTACATTAATGAGATATTTAACTACAGCTGCTCCTTATTAGCTTGTTCATGTTAAACTTTCCATAATGACATTTAGTCGTAACATTTTTGCTTGACGTAAACACATTTAGTTAAAAATAATCACCCCTTTACCATTCAATAATATTTATTTTAATTATAGATTGTAAACACATCAAATATATAAAATAACTCCTCAAATGACAAATGACATTTAAACAGAACAGACAATGTTAACTGATGGTAATAAAACATAAATTCAAATATTATTGGTCCACAAATTATTTTATCTAAAAAAAACACATTGATTTTTGATTCTCCTGATGATTCATTTCTGTTCAATTCTCAGCTATTAGTTTTCTATCTTATATGGAAGTTATACAACAATTTACATTAAGCTGCAGGGTTTGTTAGTGCCACTTACTTACTTGCAGATGTTAGGAGAGGTGAGAAAATCAGAATTAAACACAAGCACCCTGCTTTGTTAGTCCCTGTGTCCATGGTGGATGTTGTATATTCTTTTTCAACAAACTAACTGTATCCTGGTGTGATCAATCAGCTTGTCCAAAGTTCCTAGTTAAAAACCTTTTTTTCACTGGGGGAGGGAGAGGGTGACTGACATTGAGATTGCAAAAGAATGAAAAACACACACACATGCACCTTTTTTGTGCGACTTCCTGTGTCCAAAACAGTTCCTTTTTATGTCCAAAATAAGAATTGAAAAGAGATGAGTTAATCCAGCACTACTAATATATAAACCAAATAAAAGAATTGAAGAAGGTCTGAAAATGATCACAAAGCAACTGCTGCTTAAGGTCAAAGAAGGCAATTTATTAAATCAAAAGAATCCTCTATAAGGTATTGCAATGTAAAGCATACATTTATAGCATATAACAAAATAAAGCAATCCTAGATACCCCCGGGGGTTAAGTGACCAAAGTTAGAAAACTGAATTGCCGTATGTGTACTGCTGATAATTGTACAACATCAAATAAATCATCCTATAAAAGGAATACAATATAGACAGCAGAATAACACAAACGGCAACACAAAGTATCGACAGTTCACTAGATACCAATTACAACTATCAATGCATAGCCCTAAAGAAACACATCATAATAATCAATATGTAAAAATAACATAGTAATCAATAGGAGATATATAAGCGCACATTCCTTATGCATCAGCTGTGTAGATCAGAAATGAAAGGTGTAAACAGTCTGTAAGTTAGTAACAGACATCCAATGTTACTGCCAAGCTTGTGTGTTAATCAAAAGCAAAAGATTTCCAGAGCGTAGTGAAATAGCATAGACAATCGTCAATTGCATGCAAAAAAAGTCAGCTTGTATAACATGGATCATGCACAACTTCCCAATGTGATTAAGTACCGTCGAGTATATCCTTAGAATAGACTTGTTATCTTAGTGTTAAGCATAGAACACATGCATTAGACATCATGCAGCAAACTTAGATGATATTCAACAAATCTGCAAAGCGTCCTGTATATGGAGACACCATATGAGACTGGGTATTGAAAGGCTCGAAAGCCCACAGCTCACAAACATAAGCTTCACGCCTCTCGCTCACCAGACCAGGCCAGTATTCCTTAGGCGGTATTGAGCTGCCCCTCCGTCTCCGTCTGTCTCCAAACACGCTGCTCCGTCTAGCATGCAGTTACAGCAGGTCACACACCTCCCAGGTGAACAGTGGCTGACGTCCTCTACCTTCCCAGGAACGTCACCTTCACGCTATGCGCGTTTCACCCATAATGAAATTGAAAAGGGCTTTCTCAAGCGTCATGTGCTTTGTTGCTTAATTGCAACTTTTATAGGCTAATACTGATTGCTAATAGGTGAAATATCAGCTTCGGATCGCTTACATATCAACTGAAATAAAAGTTTTTTTTAAATCTTAAACAGCATTGTTAAAACATTATTTACATTTTTATCCTATATATGAATCTTTCATAATTCATAGCTTTAGAGAGTGGGAGCAAGAATTAGCGACTTTAATACAATTTTTACATCAATTCACTTTACTCATGAAGACAAGATGAGTACATTTTTAATTATTATTAATTTCATTTTGTTTAATAACTTTAGATCATTAATAGATATTCATTGTAGAACACAAAACTTGATATAAGGAATTCATAATTATTTTTAAGAAAGGAGCTTACGGTTACTTTTTAGAGAATAAAATTAAATAGATAGATTTTTTAGATTTTTTAGATAGATTTTTTAGATAAATTTTTAGATAAATTTTATAGATAGATTTTTAAGATAGATTTTTCAGATAGATTTTCTAGCTAGATTTTTTAGATACAATTTTTAGATAGAATGTTTAGAGAAAGGGGGCATAATTAATCTCTTCATTTAAACCGTTAGGTGTTAGAGAGTTCATATTAAAATCCATTTACATTCTGCCTTTAATAAGGCCTGATCTATATCCCCTCCTCTATCTTTAAAGTCTATGAGCTCTAAACCTATCCATTTAAAATCAGTATCAAGACTCTTATGATGTTCCTGAAAATGACGTGCAACTCCACTATTTTTAACATTTTCATTTAGGATGTCCCTTCTATGTTCTTTTATTCTTTCATGTAGTTCCCTATAGGTTTTACCTATATAGAATTTCGGACATGAACAGGTTACCATATAAATTACTCCAACACTTTTACAAGTTATGTGTCCCTTTATTTTGAAGGCTTTTCCTTCTAAGTTGACAATTTTGTTGCTTTTAATCATAAACTTGCAGATAATACATTTTTTGCAAATAAACGAACCATTTTCTTTTGCTTTCTTTCCCAACCAATTTTCTTTTGGGTTATTACTAACAAAATGACTCATTACCAACTTATCTTTTAATGAAGGGGCTTTTCTAGCCGTTAAAGAAGGGTATTCACCTACAATCTGTTTAACCTCTGAGTCCAAAGTTAATAAACTCCAATGTTTTCTTAATATTGCTCTTAAATCTTGCCATCTATCATTGTATACTGATGTATATCTTACAATTTTTTTTTTTATATTCCTTATCTTTATACAGTAAGCTATCTCTGTCAGTGGTCTTGGCTCTCTTATAACCTTCTTTTATACATTTGTTCGAATAGCCTCTTGCTATGAACCTCTTTGTTTGATCCTCTGCTTGAGTTTTGAGTCCATCATCCGTCGGGCAGTTTCTCCTATGCCCAATAGGGATGGATTCCACCTGATTTCTTGGATGATGGCTACTAGCCAATAACAGGGTATTAGCGGAAGTTCCTTTTTATATTTACTTAAAGGGACACTTTGTAATTACAAGACATTTCTATTGTGTTGCTATATAATAATATACCAGCCTTGTCAACACATTAATATCCTTTTTACTGCAATTATTTTTCAATAGCCAAACTCCACTCAACATTATCTGAAGGGGCAAATCTGGGCTTTAATCCACAGACAACAAGGCTATCCATAGTCATAAAGTTAATATAAGGTGCATTGTTTATCAGTTGAATGCAGTTTTTATCTTAATTGGACATTTAATAATAGATTATTTAAAACTGCTCTCTGCATTCCCCATTACTATTCTAGATTCTGGCCTTTAAAGTCAGCAAAAATGCACAGTAACACACTACATAGCATACACTTACACATGCAGATACACACACTACATATCATACACTTATACAGGCAGATACACACACTACACCTCTAATTTGCAAGTGTGTAACTCCTGGCTAGATAGACTGCTGGTAACAGCTGCCCTGAATCAGTTCATTACTCTCACTGCTACATACAGCAGGCCTAAGGCTTATTTGAGCCGTGGCTCTCTGATTCTATGTGGCTCTGTTAAAAGTGGCAGAGTTACTCACTGGAGGTGGAAACAGGTAAACTTACTAACTATACACCTACACAATGCTCTCTAAGTATTTTCTGCTCTCTCTGTCTGCCCTTCTCCTAAAACTCACTGCATGTCTCTAAAACAACAACCCCCACACTATCCATATCTCACCCCCCCTTCTCTCATCCCCTATGTTGTCCTCTCATGAACTCTTCTGTTTCCTTAAAAACACTTCCCCCTTTAACTCTCCTGTGTCTAGTCATACGCGCTCCTTTAAATCTCACTCTCACCTTCTGTCACTCTCACTGCTACTACTGCTTGCTGCTGGTGATGTCTCTCCTAACCCTGGTCCTGCAGCAATCACCACACTTTTACACTCTCGCTCTCTCTCCCACTGCAAAAACTCTAGGTCACACAATACAAACAATATCATCTCCATTAACCCACAGCACATATTCCCTCCCTTTTCTTGTGCCCTCTGGAATGCTTGCTCCATCTGTAACAAACTTACATACTCATCTTACTTGACCTCTCTGCTGACTTTGACACTGTTGACCATCCCCTTATCCTACGGACTCTTAGCTCTCTTGGGCTCTGTGACACTGCCCTCTCCGGGATTCACTTGTATCTCTCTAACAGATCCGTCTCTGTCTGTTGGAGTACCTCAAGGCTCTGTCCTGGGTCCTCTACTCTTCTTTATTTACACTTCTTCACTGGGTAAACTTATCAACAGCTATGGCTTCAACTACCACCTCTATGCTGATGACACCCAGATCTACCCTTCCACCCCTGCACCTTCTGTCAATTCTCACACCAGCGACTGCTTATCTGGCATTTCCTCCTGGATGGCCTCTCACCACCTAAGAATAAACATTGCCAAGACTGAACTACTTCTAATCCCCCCCTCTAACTCTACTGCAGTTTCTAATTTTTCCATCACTGTTGGCGGCACCACTATCTCCCCATCACCCCAAGTCAGCTGCCTCGGAGTCACACTTGACTCAAATCTGTCCTTCATTCCCCACATCCAACTGCTCTCTTCATCCTGCCGCAACCACCTACGCAATATTTCCAACATTTGTCCGTTTCTGAGTGACAAAACTTCTAAACTGCTTGTCCACTCCCTGGTTATTTCCCGACTTGACTACTGCAATAACTTGCTAACTGGCCTCCCTCTCTCCTGCCTCTTTCCCCTTCAATCCATCCTAAATGCATCTGCCAGGCTAATCCACCTCTCTCGACGCTCCGTTTCTGTTGCACCTCTTTGTGAGTCCCTTCACTGGCTCCCCATTCACAGCAGAATTTAATTAAAAATTCACACCCTGATCTACAAAGCCCTCACCAATTCTGCCCCACCCTACCTGTCCTCACTCATCACCAAATATACTCCAGCCCGCCCCCTAAGATCCAACAATGACCTGCTCCTTGAGTTCTCTACTATCACCTCCTCTCATGCTAGACTACAGGACTTCTCTCATGCGGCACCAACCCTCTGAAACGCACTTCCTCGAGCAGTCAGACTTCCCCCAACCTCTCCTCCTCTAAACGTTATCTAAAGACATTTTTGTTCAGGGATGCCTATCACCCGACTCATTAACAAATGAACTTCACTAACCCAACAGTTGCCCCATCTCCCCACTATCATTCCCACCTTTTCAGTCCCAACCTCCTGTTTCCCATCCTCCTACCCATCTATATTGCAAGTTTCCACAGGAATAGGGCCCTCAATTCCCCCTGTATCATTCTGTAAAATTTTGTCTTTAATTGTATTGTTTCTCCGTTGTACTTCTATCCTTGTACCCATGGGCATGGAGCAATGCGGGACAGATGGCTAGCAACCCAGGACAGAGGGACAGAACCCTAAAATCAGGACTGTCCCGCGAAAATTGTTACAGTTGGGGGTATGCAGTTGCAACTTTCAAAAGAAGAAATCTGGGTCTGAAAAAACTGAATGCTGCTGGAGACAGGCATATTCTGCATTCTTTTTATGACAAATAGTCTGAATACATATCCCTAAGAATTATGGACAAATATGTCACAGAGATAGCCTTGATAAGTCAGTAGGGTGCATTTCAAATTCTAAAATTGCTCAATTTTAAGAGGTAAATTGCATAAAAGGAGGCAATTAAATAATTAGTGAAAAACATAATTTATGCTTACCTGATAAATTCATTTCTTTCATGGTGGTAAGAGTCCACAATCCATTACTCCTGGGAATTACCTTCCCTGCCACTAGGAGGAGGCAAAGATTCCCAAACACCAAGAGCTCTATATAACCCCTCACACCTCTATGGTAGTTAGTCTGATGTATAGCCAAGCAAAAAGAGGTAGAAAAAGCAATAAAGAGCAAAAAATATAGGACCCGGGAAAAAAGATGTGCCACAACATAAAAACCATCACCAAAAAAACCCCAACAGGGTGGGGTCTTGTGGACTCCACCACCATGAAATAAATTAATTTATCAGTAATGCATAAATTATGTTTTCTTTCATAAAGGTGGTAAAAGTCCACAATTCATTACTCCTGGGAACCAATACCAAAGCTGTGGAAAATCCACGAGTAATAAAAAGATAGAGTGGGATAAAAAACATATTTTTCAATACGGAAACTAAATTCACAACCCTCAAAAGAAAGTACATATATTTTTATGCACTTAAAAACAGCTAACCAGGCAAAATTACACAAACACATACAAACGAAAACATCAAAATGTATGTGAAAGTATGCAAAGAAGACCAAGCAGCTGCCTTACAAATTTGGTCAACAGAAGCTTTATTCTTGAAAGCCCAAAAAGTTTCTACTGATCCAGTAGAATGAGCAGTAATCCGATTAGGAGAGGTCTGACCTACCTTCAAGTAAGCTTCACGAAGAAGCCAAAGACCTTGGCAAAGAAGATCTGGCCTCAGAGGAAGAGCCCAGGGAGAGCAACTGGACATCTGGATCAGATCTGCATACCAGACTCTGCAAGACCAGGCTAGAGCAATTAGAATCACTGATGGATTCTCTTGCCTGATCTTGGAAATGACTCTTTGAAGAAGTACTAGAGGAGGAAACACATAGGGAAACTGAAAGGACCATGGAACTATCAGAGCATCCACAAAATCTGCCCGAGGGCCCCTTGCCTGTTATGTCCATGAAATGTTTCTTTATCAGAGCAATCCTGGCCAGTAGTCTTCTTATCCCGGCTTCAAGTGGAAAGATAAAGACAAATTCCAGGATAGACTAGATAGGATTAAAGGAATGAGGAAAAGCAGATATAAAGGCACAGAATTGGATAACAGGAAATTTTAAAAGTACCAAGGGCAAGCAAAAGATTAGGACTCAAGGCAAAGCAGGGTTCAGCAAGAGGTAATTATTCCAATCTTTTAAGGTACTAGAGGGCAAGGCAAAAGGGTTGGTCACAAGGCAAAGCAGGATTCTGCAACAGGTAATCAGATACAATGAGTAACACCAAAAACTGACACTAAATTACACCCAGGAAAGCACAAGGCAACCTATACTTGGGCCCAGAGAAACAAAGTGAGGTTGTCACACTGCTCCGCTCCCCTTCCTTTCCTGTGGCCGTTGCCACAGACGCAGTTGGCTCTTTCCAGTTGCTGGGATGGTTGTTATGGACGCGGCGGTGCTCTGGGGGCACTTGCTGCAATGTCATCCCTCTGAGCCTCCTGGAACTGTTCCTTGGCATGAACCTGGGGCTATGTAAGTACCTCTGTTCTCTACTTACATTGCCCAAGTATAGGTGTTACTTTTCGTGCTCCGGGGTGCTGTGTACTTTATTACTGGATTGCTATTACATTACTGAACTCTGCCTTAGAATTTCTCACCTTGGCACATGAAACCAGCTGGGATTGCAGTACTCTCAAGGCGGCCTTTCGGAGAGGTCTACATGAACGCATCAAGGATGAGCTCACATCATGATGTTCCATCTACCCTGGATGAATTTATTGAGCTTTGTATTAGCCTGGATTCTCGCTTTCAGGAGCGACAAGCTGAGAGAGAGAGAACTTGCAGAGTCCTGCCGTCTCGTCCTCCTACCCAAATGGCAATAAAAAGCTAAAAAAAACTGCCAAAACAAGCTCACACCCGAACACACCTGTGCACACTCACAGAACAAAATGCTTGCACTCACTGGTCTTTTTATGAAAAACTTTTACTTAGAACAATGGAAGGTTTAAACACTCACCAGGGGAGACATGTCCTTGATCGCTACAGACCCATACCACTGCAACACCACACAACGCCGTGTACAGAAACCCGGAACTAGCCAGGTCAATCACGTGGGGGGCGATGAGCCAATCACAGGAATTGTGTACTGCTGCCATGGTGATTGATCGCACCGAGCCATACACAGCAGCGCGGGACTAAGAGGAACAGATAATCACACTGTCAACAAAGATTTATAGTTTTAACGTGACAAATATACCCACATACACAGGGGGTATAATCATAGAGGATCAGCCAACACCGCTAAGAGAGTCACCCATACCACCTTACATATCAGTAGATCTTACGAACCAGCTACTGTAAACGTATGTACACACACCACCATAAATACCCATACAAACTAAATGCTGGGGCTAGTGATATTAGTTACAAACCTCAACTGCGTAATCAATTACAAAGCGCATATACATTGCGCCCTTTAAATTGATATGTCAGATTTACTAACTAGATAGATTGCTGACAATGGAATGTGGCCAAAATAGACCCATCCATGCCACGGTAGGGGTTCACCTAAGCATTTTTCATCCATTCGAGAGCACATTCATCTAGTGAAAAAATATTAGAACATGCAAGTACCAAGACCCACTATTCACCAGTGGGGACTATGAACAGAATAAGCAGCAACGGTGTATATAGGTTAGTACAGCACCAGTGGAGATAATTGTTGCATTAAATGATAAGTGGACTCTCTTGGTCCGTCATAAGAGGTTAGAAGAAAATGACATTCAGCAGGAAATGTCCATCAGAGCAGCATACATAGCTATAGAAAGCAGTGCCAGTCAAACATTGTGTTTAGTCCATGGGGCTGCAAGGTGTTTAGCCGGAAGATCCACTTGGCCTCAATCTCTAAGAGAAGTGTATCTCTATCACCCCCTCGCCTTAATGGGGGGACATGGTCTATCAAGGTGAATCTAAGGTCCTGGAGACCGTGGCCTTTTTCCACGAAATGCCTAGCCACAGGTTGGTCGCTTGAACCCTTTTTAAGGGATGTCCTAATGGAAGACCTATGGTTGGCGAACCGAGTTCTGGCATCATCAGTGGTTTTACCCACATAAAAACGCCCACAACTGCAGTTTAATAGATAAACCACATGTGTGGTAGTGCAGGTCAGCACATGTCTAATCTTATATCTCTGGTTACGATGTGGGTGGCCAAAAGTGGCCCCTGGGATCATAGAATTGCAGGTAGTACATCCCAAGCACCTGTAACATCCCGGTTTCTTTTTTCTTCCTGATAACCATGTCTCAGCAGTATAACAATGGGTTGGGTCAGTCAACATCAAAAGATCTTTTAGATTTTTGTCTTGTTTATACCCCACTCTGGGGTGTTGCCAGCCATTAAAAGGAAGTCGAGGATCACCTTTACGACTATATACAGCCCCTTAACTAGATCTTTGGGAAAATCATTGCGTGAACATTGGCACATTGTACAAGGTGATCCTCGACTTCCTTTTAATGGCTGGCAACACCCCAGAGTGGGGTATAAACGAGACAAAAATCTAAAAGATCTTTTGATGTTGACTGACCCAACCCATTGTTATACTGCTGAGACATGGTTATCAGGAAGAAAAAAGAAACCGGGATGTTACAGGTGCTTGGGATGTACTACCTGCAATTCTATGATCCCAGGGGCCACTTTTGGCCACCCACATCGTAACCAGAGATATAAGATTAGACATGTGCTGACCTGCACTTACACACATGTGGTTTATCTATTAAACTGCAGTTGTGGGCGTTTTTATGTGGGTAAAACCACTGATGATGCCAGAACTCGGTTCGCCAACCATAGGTCTTCCATTAGGACATCCCTTAAAAAGGGTTCAAGCGACCAACCTGTGGCTAGGCATTTTGTGGAAAAAGGCCACGGTCTCCAGGACCTTAGATTCACCTTGATAGACCATGTCCCCCCATTAAGGCGAGGGGGTGATAGAGATACACTTCTCTTACAGATTGAGGCCAAGTGGATCTTCCGGCTAAACACCTTGCAGCCCCATGGACTAAACACAATGTTTGACTGGCACTGCTTTCTATAGCTATGTATGCTACTCTGATGGACATTTCCTGCTGAATGTCATTATCTTCTAACCTCTTATGACGGACCAAGAGAGTCCACTTATCATTTAATGCAACAATTATCTCCACTGGTGCTGTACTAACCTATATACACCTTTGCTGCTTATTCTGTTCATAGTCCCCACTGGTGAATAGTGGGTCTTGGTACTTGCATGTTCTAATATTTTTTCACTATATGAATGTGCTCCCGAATGGATGAAAAATGCTTAGGTGAACCCCTACCGTGGCATGGATGGGTCTATTTTGGCCACATTCCATTGTCAGCAATCTATCTAGTTAGTAAATCTGACATATCAATTTAAAGGGCGCAATGTATATGCGCTTTGTAATTGATTACGCAGTTGAGGTTTGTAACTAATATCACTAGCCCCAGCATTTAGTTTGTATGGGTATTTATGGTGGTGTGTGTACATACGTTTACAGTAGCTGGTTCGTAAGATCTACTGATATGTAAGGTGGTATGGGTGACTCTCTTAGCGGTGTTGGCTGATCCTCTATGATTATACCCCCTGTGTATGTGGGTATATTTGTCACGTTAAAACTATAAATCCTTGTTGACAGTGTGATTATCTGTTCCTCTTAGTCCCGCGCTGCTGTGTATGGCTCGGTGCGATCAATCACCATGGCAGCAGTACACAATTCCTGTGATTGGCTCATCGCCCCCCACGTGATTGACCTGGCTAGTTCCGGGTTTCTGTACACGGCGTTGTGTGGTGTTGCAGTGGTATGGGTCTGTAGCGATCAAGGACGTGTCTCCCCTGGTGAGTGTTTAAACCTTCCATTACTGAGTTAATGCTCCCCTTGTTTGATGGATATGGAGTTGAAAGCGTTAGTTGAATGACCGAATGTACACTATCATTCCGCTTTTTCTGTTCTGTGTGTTATCCGCCTCAGTCTCTATTTTTCCACAGTTCCTCTATACAGCACCTGGGCAGTCACTTTTAATTTTGGAGCCAGGATGGCTTATACATAATTTTCTAATAATATGTTAACACTTGATTGTTTATAGTGCGACTCATAAGTCACCATGGTTACTTGTTTGGCGTTTTTTTTGCTCTAATTGGGGGGAGGGGTTTGCTTGCAACATTGTATAAAGTCACTATTGTTTGATGCACGCGTTGTCTGAAGAAGGGGATATTGTCCTCGAAACGTCACAGTTTTTGTTCTAAGTAAAAGTTTTTCATAAAAAGACCAGTGAGTGCAAGCATTTTGTTCTGTTATATCTAAGTCTTACTAGCACCCTGGCAGTCGGCGATAAGTGAGAGTGCACATCTTCGCTATAAATATATATATATATATATATATATATATATATATAAAATATATATATATATATATATATATATATATATAAAACTGCCAAAAGATGGTTAAAAAAACCCACAACACTTACCTATAACATTCTCCTACTATGACGGATAGCATGAAACCAATCCTGTACTGAAAACATATCAGCAAAGGACATAATGAAAAAAGCATAGGTGTGTAGCCACCATTTACTAGTTAGCTCCCAATAAATAAATAAATAAATAAATAAATAGATAAGAGGGCAGTCTGCAGATACTTAGATACAAGGTAATGAAAGAGGTAAAAAGTGTATTAATATCATAGTGTTGATTATAAAAAACTATGGAATGGGTAATAAAGAAATTATCTATCTTTTTAGACAATAGATATTCTGGAGTAGACTGTCCCTTTAATTTTTTTTTTCTTCCATATCCAGAATATTAATGTGTTGTGCCTTTAATACAATTTTCCTCAGAGGTAATAGTTTTGAACTAAACATAAAAAAGTGTAAGGTGTTCAGCAAATCTCCAGTGAAATTGTTTTTTCAAGAAATTAAATGATGAATTTGCTGCATATGATGTTCACAGAGATTTGGAAAGACCTAACAACTATTTTTAGAGTAAGACAAAAACTAAATCAGCAGGTAAAATAAATGTTATATTTTCCCTTCTAGCACTGTACTAAGTAAGATTTTAATCGACGTGCACAATCAAAAATAGTTGATTTGGCTGAATTGTTCATCAAGAAAAATGTATTTATTTTGTTTCATCTGATATTTGCTTATGCGTCATTCCGAATTTGTTAACAAAAATCAATTAACCCACTATTTCTTGGAAGCAGCGTAAACATAATTAAAATTGAAGTAGCAGCAAGTGCTTCTGCTACAAGCCAGCAGCTACAGCAAAAAAACAAAACTTTTTTCTTCTTTCTTTTATTGGGTCAAGATTTACCAAGAACAAAAGTAAAGCTTACATACTTATTGGCTGACACAGGAATCAATCAATTTACAAGGACATTGCTAGATTATTGAATAACTAGTCCTAAAGCCCGTGTACACGGGCCATTTTTTGCAGTACAGCGGTCGCTCCCCTTGCTCTCTCCCTCCTCTCTTTTGCTCTCTCTCTCCCCCCTCTTGCTCTCTCTCCCCCCTCTCTTTTGCTCTCTCTCTCCCCTTCTTGTTTGCTCTCTCTCTCCCCCTCTCTTTTGCGCTCTCTCTCCCCCTCTCTTTTGCTCTCTCTCCCCCCTCTCTTTTGCTCTCTCTCTCTCTCCCCCCTCTCTTGCTCTCTCTATCTCCCCTCACTTGCTCTCTCTCATCCCCCTTTATTGATCTCTCTCACCCCCTCTCTTGCTCTCTCTCTCACCCCCCTCTCTTGCTCTCTTTCTCACCCCCTCTCTTGCTCTCTCTCTTCCCCCTCTCTTTTGCTCTCTCTCTTCCCCCTCTCTTTTGCTCTCTCTATCTTCCCTCTATTTTGCCCCCCCCCTCTCTTTTGCTCTCCCCCCCCTCTTCAAGTCAAGTAATTTTTTTAAGTTGCATGCATTTGTTTAATAATTTACTCATTTTTTATAGCATTTTTTTTAATTATCAATGGTCCACTCCATTGAGTATCTTTAGCTGTTATTCAAAATGCTAAAAACATATTTCAACATTACAAATACAGTATTACAATGTTACCAATAATATATTTTTTCCTTATTGAAAAAAAAGTAGTCAATTAATTAATTTGTGATATACCCCATATCTTCCAATACTTCTCTGGGTACAGATTCACTTACATTTTTGTAAGCAATCTATTGTTCCCTCCTTGAGACTATTTTAAAGAAAAAATATTATTTTACTCTCATCTATACACACCTTACTTGTCTCTGAAAAGCAGTTGCATTCATGTACTTGCATTCAATAGCTTATGATTTACAGGACATGTGAAATATGTAGGGCTAGAAGTAAGCTTTTTGCACACAACAGGTTGCTGCTCATATTATGAGTTGAACGTAAACTGTTTTCACTCGTGCGCCAAAAAGCAGAACTTAGAATATTGCGTTTACGTATTACCCCATAAAAGTCAATGGAAAAAAACACCCTACTTGCACGCAAACCCCGATCGCATATTGCCATGTGCGCTGACTCAACTATATATATAATACAGTAGTTACATATTTACATGATTGTACATAGGTATAGATATATACAGGAATATATTTATAAATACATATAACATATTCTACTATGTGAAGAACATTGGAATGGAAAATATTACAGTAAATACACAGTATGACACTTTATTAAATATGAATATAACAAATATGATTTTACATGTTTTCTTCTACTTCAATGCAAAGGGTTCCAATGCACTTATATACTGTATATGACTATATATGTATTTGTGTTTATATGTGTATATATGTCTGTAAATACATATATACACAAATAAATACATATATACACAAATAAATACATATATACACAAATAAATACATATGTACACACACACACACATACATATACATATTTAGACATATATATGTATGTATCTCTATGTTAAAGTCTTTTGCTTTCCTTTTATTTTCTAACACCTGAGACCTCATCACTTTTGTGTGCAATATTTTTTTAAATAATTGTTATTAGATGGTGTTATTATGAGTGTAACTGTACTTTGTAATGTATTTTTTATGTGTTTTGTGGCACTTTTTTGTTTTGAAAATCAGTTAACCAGAGCGCTGAGGACGCAGTATTCATTCTAGCGTAAATCGCGATTGCCCTCAAGCGATTACATTTACATTCAACCTGCAATACCAGTGTTAAACCCGATGCGCACAAACACCCATGATAACCCCCTTATTGCTTGCACGCAAATGTTTGCGCAACTCATAATCTGGCCCGTAATGTCCATGAGTCTGCTATAATCTTGGACTGTGAATAGGAGGATGCTTCAATTGTTATGGAAATAAGTTTTTATTATTATATCATTCTTATAATGTGCTAGCATAAATTATATAAAAAGTAACAAAGTCCTCCAGCTTTTCAAGTAAAAAAGACCTTTATTAGTATTCCATCATGGGTCACATAATCAACCGCAACGTTTCGGGCCTAACTCAGCCCTTCCTCATGCAGCCCTTCCTCATGCTGGTGAGAACGGCGGGAGGTAGGCAAGTGTTTGGCCCAGTGGAGGAGGGGGAAGGAGGGTTCTCTACAATACAGAAAATTATTTTGAAGTGAGAGAAAGGGATGAGGTCCTACACCACGGAAAAATATCAGCTCGAGGAGGGGAGGAAGGATCCTACACTACAGAAAAATAAGTGAGGTTGGTGAGGGGAGTTCCCTACATTACGAAAAAAAAATAAAAAAAAATATAAAATAGCTACAAATAACATAAATGGTGGGGAATAGTGGAAGGGTGGAGGGTTAGAGCGTTGTTTGGGGAGGATCAAAGAGGAGAGTGTGTGGAGAGGGATTCCTACACTACAAAAAATGTAAGATGGTGGTAACCTGCCTGATTAAATTAATCCCTTCACTGCCTGGAATTTCAAAATTGTGGGGCACAGCTGCAATAAGCGGCATTCTTATTGCCAAAAACCAATGGTAAAGCCATGCATGTCTGAACAAAGGGGATGCCAGAGAAGCTTTTACAATCATTTGTCTTATGACTGCAGTAGTTGTGTGTAAATAATTTCAGTGAGCAAGCCAAACTTTGCAAAAAAAAAACAAATTTTTTTTTTATTCATATAATAGTATTTGAGGACCAAATAGTGGCATGAAATCTACCAAAATGGGACTAGATCAATACTTTGGGTTATCTACTTTAAATATATAAATAAATATAGTATATATAAATTGTATAGGTAAATAAAATTTAAAAAAAAAATATTTCGGTTTAAACGGAGTGATAGCAAAAATGCTAAAAATTATCCAGTATTTTGGGCAAAGTTTTTCTCTGAAATGCCTGGTAGCAAAAGGGTTAAACCGTCAGTTAATTTATGATTTGAAAAACTCTGCTTAATAAAGCCCTGATTAAATGTATTAGTCATCTTTTTTATAAATATTTATTTATACCCAATTAAAGATACAGCATACAGAAAATAACAGAAACAGGGCGTAATAGATTAAATCCACTTACTCATCTTAATTGATTAATGCGACTAAGGGATAAGTGTAAATGCGTTAAAGGGACAGTCTACACTAAAATTGTTATTGTTTAAAAAGATAGATAATGCCTTTACTACCGATTCCCCAGCTTTGTACAACCAACATTGTTAGATTAATATACTTTATAACATTTAAACCTCTAAATTTCTGCCACTATAGACAGCTTTTGTATTTGCTTTTCACAACAGGAGACTGCTAGTTCATGTGGGCCATATAGATAACATTGTGTTCACGCCTAGGAGTTATTTAAGAGAGCACAACACAGTACTACATGCAAGTCAATAGATAATAAATAAAAAGCAATGTGATCAGGGGGCTGACAGAAGATGCTTAGATACAAGGTAATCACAGAGGTAAAAAGTATATTAATATAACTGGGTTGTTTATGCAAAACTGGGGAATGTGTGAAAAATGGATTATCTATCTTTTAAAACAATAACAATTCTATGTTTTAACCCTTTGAGTGCTAAGCTGGATTAAATGTTTTCAGTTTTTTACTATTTTTTTTTAAAAAAAGCCCCCCCCCCCTCCCTCCCCAGGTTAGGCGATTACCTTTCCAACGGTGGGTCTTGGGGGTCTGTAGCTGTTTAGATGCCTGAGATACAGGCTTCTAAGCAGCATGCCCCCTTTCCCTATACTTTGTATTGTAAATTTTAAATAAAGTTGTGCGGTGACGTCATCACGTCGTTGCGCGTGACGTCACCGCACGTAACGGGAAGCCCCAGCGATGTCTGTCCCTATACAGGCCCGATCGCTGGGGTGGGAGTCGGTAGGAGCCCCCAGATTGCAAAAAAGGTTTGTAACATTGTGCACCGTACTTAGGATACAGAATTTGTACTTCCAGTCTTTCTAGGGAATGTGGGACAAGCAAAATAGGCAAAATAATTAATGAAAGTATATATTGCAATATTGTATCATTTTCATTAACTAATTACTTAACTAATTTAGGTGGAATTTAATTTAAATAGAGATAATACAAAGTTTAAATGCACGTGTAATTTTGAATAGAACCATTGAACCAATTTGAAACCTTTTCTTAAGATTCTGCTCTAGTTTAGAATGATGAAAACATGTTGAATCCTGATAAGCCTGGGTGTTCCAAGAGGTTATGTCTTAAATACATAGGTAAAGTGCTACTTACCAGGATTGTGCAAAAACGCTTGAGGCTCATGACGCGACTTTACCTTTGTACTACAAAGTGCCTTTAAAAAGTTTGCAACGTATATTTATAGTTTAGATGAGAATAATGAGTGGCGCTAATGAAAGCTGAGGTTATATAATATAAAAAACTGGAATACTTGTCCTAAATAATCTCTGTAAAAATCGGATTCAATTCAATTGCGTAAAAAAGGTTTATTAACCCTAAACAAAGTAATATAGTACAGTACTTGATTTAAAATCAGCAAGAAAATAAAAAACGAATAAAAAGAATATAGTTGTGGCCACAACATATAAAGCTTATGTCTATCCTGGATGCATATACTGTATTTAAAATGAGCTATGACAATTTTGTTAAGCCGTTTAACATATTAAAAAAGTGAGGCTTAAAGTAAGCCTAAAAAAGCATAAAAAAGTACAATATCTCAAGGTGAGTATAAGATACAATTGTATCAACATATAAAATAATATAAAATAATGCTGAAATCTAACCGCTAAGCCTGAACAGGGATCCGACGATACTAATCTCTAAATACCTGACCGGTCAGGAACTACTATTATCAACACTATTTTACGATTTTCCTAACTCTCACTGGTATTATATTACCTTCTATTTAAACAACCATTTACAAAAGGTAGACTATTGCTTTCTTTTTTCTACACACTACTTTCACTAGATTGTAACTAAGGGAGATATTTATCGATTCCTCGAAATCTGCTTACACAGGGATATCACAAAGATACACTTACTAATAAAGACACTTTTTTCCTGAATCACCTACTAAGTAACGCATTGAATAGCAAATATACAAAGAGTTATACGGAGCTCTGGAAGCATTTTCATCTTTTTATTTTTCATTTTTTCTATATCTTTTGGAAATTGACTTAGCGGCATGTCATATGTATCTACTTTATGCTGAATATTGTTATTATTTAATATGTTGATACAATTGTATCTTATACTCACCTTGAGATATTGTACTTTTTTATGCTTTTTTAGGCTTACTTTAAACCTCACTTTTTTATATGTTAAACGGCTTAACAAAATTGTCATAGCTCATTTTAAATACAGTATATGCATCCAGGATAGACATAAGTTTTATATGTTGTGGCCACAACTATATTCTTTTTTATTTTCTTGCCGATTTTAAATCAAGTACTGTACTATATTACTTTGTTTAGGGTTAATAAACCTTTTCTACGCAATTGAATTGAATCCGATTTTTACAGAGATTATTTAGGACAAGTATTCCAGTTTTTTATATTATATATCCTCAGCTTTCATTAGCGCCACTCATTATTCTCACCTTTAACCGTGTAGAGAGATCACAGTTTAATTTATGAGAGGCTAAAAGGATTAGACTAAGTCCAGATATTATATTATTTGTTTTTTAGTATATTTATAGTTCGCATGACCAGCTTTTGCTTTAATGTACCTAAACATTTTTTGCCTTGTTCAAAATTAGTTTCCTTTGCTCTTGGTCTATTATCACTTAAAGTGAAGGTCAATTTTGACGAATTAGTGCCCAGTTTTTAATAATCCTACTAAAAACAGGGGCACTTTAATTCATCAAAATTGACATTTCAAGCGTTTTCTTAAAAAAAATTACCTTTTAATCCTGAGAGCCGCTGCAGCGCTTCCTCCGCTTGACGAAAATCCTCTTTGTGGGTCCAAAATGACGAATCCAGCTTCATCCAATCACGGTGTTCCCTCAGGCCATGATGCCCCCGGGGGGGAACGCCGTGATTGGAGGAAACCGGATTAGTAATTTCTGAAGTAAGCAGAGGCTTCCGACGGCCGGGGGAATCGATGGAGCAGCTTTCAGGATTAAAAGATAAGTTTTTGAAGAAAACGATTGAAATGTCAATTTTGATGAATTAAAGTGCCCTTGTTTTTAATAGGATTATTAAAAGCCAGGCACTAATTCGTCAAAATTGACCTTCACTTTAATTATAAGGTAAAAATGGTGCATTGCGTCTTACATTCCCCTGACCCTGTCATCAATAAATGTGCTGCCGCTCTGCAGCACTGCTCCATATTTCCCTATTCTCTTCACAGGATCTGTTAGCACAGTGAAAGTGCTAACAGATCCTGCATGTGTCCTGTGCTTTTTGTTGCATTTTCTGCAATGAATGTTTACTCCAAATTCCTCTAAAAATATTCCCCTAAGAGGTTCATTACCTCTGTTTCCTTTAGCCTATTCCATCTTATCTTTCAATTTCTAAAAGAGAGTTTAATTTATCTTTATTTATTTGGTATAGCGGTTTATTTGAATCATATATTGCATTATAGGCCCATATCTGGAATTTGAATTAGGAGACATTCAGACTGCACAACCAAACTGGTAATATGACAGCACTGGGGTTCGCACATGACATAAAGTGCACCCTTAAAGTAATAAAGAATATTATAATAATGGCTCTGTACAGAATAAGTGAATATGCTGAACTTGATGAGGGTATATCCTCAAATGCATTTTCTTTGGATAGTCTTTTTTTTCTCTCACAATCATAACAATAGGAATCTTTGAAGACCTCAAACAAAAGGAGAGCAATATCCACACAAAGAGCTATTCTGTAACCACATAGACATTCTTCCAGCCCCAAATGGGCTTTACTCACATCTCAATTTGAGATACCAATGGGTGACACTGGGACCTTCTGTTAAAATGATTTTGTTTAAAAAAAAAGTTAATAATATACTAAACCATCATTCAGAATTGTAACCTGAAAGGGATCATTTACATTATGATTATATCATCAGGTGCATTCTTCCTTGTGATGTGCCTTATGGTCTCAATTAAAGGGACAGTATACTCCAAAATTGTTATTGTTTAAAAAGAGTATCCCTTTATTACCCATTCCCCAGTTTTGCACAGCCAACATGGTTATATTAAAGGGACAGTCTACTCCAAAATTGTGATTGTTTAAAAAGATAGATAATCCCTTTATTACCCAATCCCTAGTTTTGTATAACCAATACTGTTATATAAATATACTTTTTAACTCTGCGATTACCTTGTATCTAAACCTCTGCAGAATTCTCCCTTATCTCAGGGCTGTTTACGACTTGCATTTTAGCCAATCAATGCAGTCTCATTTGAAACTCCACAGAAGTGAGCACAGTGTTATCTATATGGCACACATTAACTAGCTTTGTCTTGCTGTGAAAAGCTTATTAAATGAACTGAGATAAAAGCGGCCTGCAGGGGCTTAAAAAAACAGACAAAGATTTTGAGTTTTAGATGTTATAAAGTATATTATTATAACAATATTGGTTACGAAAAGATGGGGAATGGGTAGTAAAGTCGTTAAACTATCTTTTTAAACAATACATTTTTTGGAGTATACTTTTTACCACTGTGATTACCTGCTTCTAAGCATCTGCAGACAGCCCCACTTATCTAATAGCTATTTGTTTATTTTTTTATTTATTATCTATTGAATAGCATTTTAGCCAATTAGTGCTGTGTCCTGCACAACTCCACGGGAGTGAGTACAATGTTATCTTTTTGGCACACATGAATTAATAGTGTCTTGTTGTGAAAAGCTGATACAAATGCATATGATAAGAGGTTGTCTGTAGTGGCTTAGAAACAGGCAGAAATTTAGAGGTCTAAATTATAGACTAATATGTTGGTTGTGCAAAGGCGTTATCTATCTTTTTAAACCATAATAATTTTGGTGTAGACTGTCCCTTTAAGGTCCATAAGGATTCCTGCTATCAAGATTGTGAGAGGAAAAAAAAGACTAAATGAATAAAATATATTTGTGAATAATATTCTCATCAAGTTCAGTATACTATCTTATTCTGTGAACACTAATTATCATTACAAAACAATATAAGGTCAGTAATGCATAGTATTAGAATAATCTAGAGCATTTAAATGTTTACTTCTAAATTCCCTATTAAGGACTAGATTACAAGTTTATCTAAAAATACTGCTTCAGTGAAAGCGATATTTGCACACAACTTAGTAATACCAGTGAATGCAAATGTGTGCTGGTATTATAAGTGAGGTGCAATACGAATGTGACCTGGCGTTCACATTGCACGGAAGCTTTGCGCTCATGAGAGTGCGCTTCCCAAGGCTCCATAGGAAGCCTCGTCCTCATGCCGTCAAACACGCGCATCAAAGTGGGTAAGTCGCACAGCAATGGGCAGCAAATATATATTTATATGAATATATATTTATGTGTTAATATGTGTATATACACATATTAACACATAAATATATATGTATAAGTATATGTACTGAGAACACACAGTCCCCATAGACTGCAATGTAAAGGCTTTTTTTTGGTGCTGTTTGTTTTCTAACACCCCATACCCGCTCACTTTAACCCCTGATAATTGCAGTTTTTATTTTTTTTTAAAAAGATGCAAATATTTTTTATTTTTAAAAAAGCACTCTACACTGTATTTTGGGGGACAGTTGGGAAACATTTTTTAAAATGTAATTTTTTTGAACACTAATTGCTACCGCAAGCTCGTAATAGCTATTTTTTTTTATCGCTGCGCCCGTAAACAGGTGAATTTGCCCATTTATGGGCACACAATAAATTAGTATACAAGGGAATGCAGGAATCTGGGGCCAAAAAACAAAAGCTGTTAAAAGATCAAAACTTTATTGTCCATTATTTAAAACCAAAAGGCAGTGTTTTAAAACAACATGGAAAATAGTAGAAAAGATGTACAGACGCTGCTGAACAAGCTTACGCGTTTCGGCCCGTAGCCTTACTTTTAGCCTGTTTTAAAAAACACTCACAGCCGTGTATTTATAGGGGGTTGTGATGCTGTGATTGGTATAAAAACAAATGGGGCGGTACTGCTCAATTTAAACACCACTTAGTAGAATTATCGTGTGTGTTAATAACAATATATATGTGTATTCTCAACTGCATATTTAACCAAGATACCCTAAAGAAATGCCTTCAGAAAAAAGGGGACCCTGATCAGGGTCTACTTAGATTCTACTTTACTATTTGAGCCACAGTGGGACTGAAAATGCTGTTTACCTAAAGTAATGTAGTACACAATAAGTATAAATATACATATAATCATAAAACCCTCTGGCGATCAATCCATTACTGAAAATACATTATCAATGTATAATTCATACTTATAAATCACATAAACACATAGATAAAGTTCTCGACATGAGCTAATCCCTAAATTCAATATTAGCTAGTTTTAGTCTGGATGTTAGTTCTAGCTCTAATAAGAGACTAGGCGAGCTTAAAATATATCCACAAGGTTGGAGTATAAATATACTCCACTTGTGGCTTTAGACTGACAGGAGTCTGTGATACAGACATTAGAGAGGGGGAAATTTTACTACTCCCAATAATTAATTAACTCATATTGGGAATTTAACCCTCCCGGGTACCTGGTTTCTTAATGGAAGATCCAATACATCTCCCTTTTGTAGAGGAGCATTTCCCTGTCCCCACCCCTTTTAGGGGTGAAGACCTGTTCTATGGCTTTCCATCTAAAGAAAGATAAATCTTTCTGATGTTTTAATGAGAAATGTGTCGCTATTGGTGTAGTTGCTTTTCCTACATTGATGGAACTAAAGTGTTCTCTTATGCGGGACCTGGTGTCCCTTGTAGTGAGCCCTATATACTGTACCCTACATTGGGTGCATTGAATCATGTAATGATTAATAAAGAGTATAATCTATCTAGGAAGGAAAGGGAGGCTCCAAATAACCTTAATAAGAATCAGACCATTGTGATAAAGGCTGCTGATAAGTGGGGCTCAGTTGTGGTACAAAATAGAACAGATTACATCACGGAAGCCCATCGGCAACTTCTTGACCAGGACAGCTATACTAAGCTGGACTTTAATCCAGTCTTGATATTCCAGAGACAACTGAAAAGCTTTTTGGATGAAGGCATGGAATTTGGCTTCTTGGATAAGCAAACACTTGATTACCTCTTAGTCAAGCATCCTGTAACTCCAATCTTTCACCACCTTCCAAAGGTCCATAAGTCTTTGGAGGAGGTGAAGGGTAGCCCTATAGTGAGTGGCATTGGCTCACTATCTGAAAATTTATCTCAGTGGCTGGATGCTATTCTCCAACCTTTTGTCCAGAAATTGAAAAGCTATCTCAAGGACACTACCCATGTTTTAAATGTTCTTTAAAAAGTAACATGTAAACCTGAGTATGTGTGGGTTACGGTAGATATGGTATCTTTATATTCGACAATTCCCCACACTGAAGGGGTGAAGGCTATACGCTATTTTTTTTTTTTTTTTTTTTTTTTTTTTAAAAGTTTTTATTTGAAAAGTTGCACATACATAAAGAACCCAACATCTCATCAGGTATAGACAGATACATGAAGAATATCTCTTTTATATCTAAAAGTCCATCTTTCAAAAGTCTCTGTAGCTGATTCGGGTATGTCAAAACGACTTGAACAAAACATATAAACATTTTCTCTTAATTCGGGCATATAGTTTAGAAATAGTTCAGTTTTGCATCAGCGTCCTTGTTATATGCCCTCGTAACCAAAGTTTGAGTATATTTATGTATAATTTCCATGTACTTATCAAAACTAATTAGCAATTGTGTTAGGTCTCTATCATGACAAGGATATTTAAATATAAAGGAAGAAAAAAAAAAAAAAGAAAGAAGGAAAAAAGGAAGCAATTACAAAAAATCAACAAATAACATAGACCATTAACTCGTATGATCAACAATTACAATACTTTCTAATATATGTTTCAACTATGCCCGGGGTAGCTCGGAGGCCCATGTCTTATGATTTTTCTCTATTTAAATTAATAGCTTGTATAACATACCGCTAGTTATTATTCACCCAATGATCACAGGACACTAGAGTGAGATCTAAAGGGGAGCTGTGTTTTTTTTTTAAAGCCCTTGTCTAAAACAGTCACTGTCTGCTGTCTGTTAAGGTATTTCAGCAAATTTGTATTGTTCCCATAAGAAAACAACATCGTGATATATATTTAATCTATTATGAGAGAAATAAAAGAACTGTTCCATTTTAATTATGAATTCCACTTGTTTTTTCCAATTATCAAGAGAAGGGATTTGCGGGGATTTCCATAGTCTTGGAATCAATCTTTTGGCTGCATTAATCATAATCTGAATTAGAATACGTCGTAATTTACAAGGGACGTTGGAGAGATCATTAAAAATTGCCAGATTTGGAGAGAACTCTAGTCTAAGGCCCGTAGCCTTCTCCATTTCTTTATAGATAGCTCTCCAGAACTGACGTATGTGTACACAGTCCCACCAGATATGACACATATTGCCCTCTATCTCACAACCCCTCCAACACTTATTACTAGCAGACCTAAACATATGTTTCAGTCTGTTGGGTGTTAGATACCACCTCAGCAAGACCTTCAGGTTAGTTTCTAGACAGTGAGATGAGTGTGAGGATTTAGCCGTGAAGGAAAACCAACGTTTCCATTGCTGGGTGGAAATTTGCGTATTCATCTCTTTTTCCCATCTCTGTGTGTAAATGGGTCTGGTCGGGATGTGTATGTCTCTGATATGTTTGTAAATGGTGGAAATAATTCCTGTCAATACTGGAGACGTACCTAAACATAGTGACTCAAATGCAGTTGGTGCTCGCAAAAAGTCTGTTCTATTTTTATGTGTTGATATGTAATATCTAATCTGGTGATAAGTATACCACGACTGGAAATAATTATAACCTTGCTCCAGTAGAACCTGTCTGCTGAGTAATTTTCCATCTTTTACTAGACTATATATCGGAATTAAATTCTCCAAATTGCTCGTTTCACTATGAGTCCATCTACCCCCAGGTCTACTTTCTTCTAATTCTTTATTACATATCAGTGTAGTCAATGGTGCGTAAGGTGTGGATATCTTAACGAATCTATTTCTATAGTATAGCCAAGTGGACCAGGTCTCATTACAAATGTTATAAGGTTTGCTTATATTCAGCAAAGTTGCTGAGATTGATGGCGCCCAGCATATTCCACTCATATGTGGTATATTTAATACTTGACTCTCTAACTGGACCAGTTTTTTGTGGGAGAACTTATTATGTCTACACCAGTCCACTACTCTACTCAAGGAAATAGCTGCTTTATACCAGTGTAAATTAGGGACTCCTAGGCCGCCTCCCTCTCTGGGGGTGTAGATAGTGCTCTGTGGAAGTCTAGGTGGTCTTCTCTGCCAGATATACGAGTTTAATATTTTCTGTAAGGTATGTATGTCTTTAGTTACATTCCCTATAGGCAGTGCCTGAAGAAGATATAAAGCTTTTGGTAATAAAATCATTTTAGCTGCCGAGATTCTTCCCAACCACGATATATTTTGCTTTGGTAACCATCTAGAGGTCAGAGATTGAAACTCCGTTATGAGTCTCCCATAATTTAATTTACGCAGTTGACTTTCATCTGAAGTTAAATAAATGCCCAGATATTTTAATGATGCGGGGTTAATTTTAAATGGGCTAGTTAGTTCTATGTCTCTCAGCAAATCCTCTGAAATATTAATCGGGTACACTTCAGATTTCGTTGAATTAATTAAAAAATTGGATACTTCCCTATATTTTAATAGTTCCACTTGAGCTTCTTTTAAAGAAGCCTTCGGGTTGGACAAGGACATTAGCACATCGTCCGCAAACATAGCTAGTTTATAAGATGTATTATTGATTTCTATGCCTACAATATCTGGATTATTACGAATACGACTCGCTAGGGGTTCCAGTGATAGTACAAAAAGCAGGGGGGACAATGGACACCCCTGTCTTGTCCCATTACGGATTTCGAAGGCGTCCGACAGCTGACCATTGACCCTCACCTGTGCTGATGGGTCAGAATACAGGGCTAGAATTTGGGAAATAAATTTAGAAGGGAAGCCAAATTTAATTAGAGTGGAGTGTAAAAAGGTCCAGTCCAGCCTGTCGAACGCCTTCTCTGCATCTGTGGAGAGGACAGTTGGGGTTCTAGTAGTTTTAATATGGTCTATCAAGGTAACTACCTTACCAACATTATCCCTAGCTTCTCTACCTTTTACGAATCCTACCTGGTCTTCGTCCAATAATTTAGGTAATAAATCGTTCATTCTAGTCGCCAATATCTTGGCATATATTTTTAAATCCACATTCAATAATGAAATAGGTCTAAAATTAGCTGGTGTTGTGGACGGCTTCCCAGGCTTAGGAATAACTGTTATATGGGCTTGGAGCATAGTATCTGGAAAACCATCTTGGTCAGAGATAGAATTGAACAGACGCTCCAAATGTGGACTCAATTGGGACCTAAAAGTTTTATAATATCGATCAGTAAAGCCATCTGGCCCCGGGGCCTTATTAGGCTTCAAATCCATGATTGCCTTTTGAATCTCCTCTGCACTAATAGGTAATTCTAATGATTGTACGTCCTCTTCTGATAATTTTGGGAGGACTATATCTTTCAGATATCGCGCGCATTTCTCGCTATGGGACAATGAAGGTCTATCTGTATGAATGTTATAGAGTTTATGGTAGTACTCCTGAAAATTCCTAGCTATAGATAAAGTATCCTCTATGTGAGATCCCGACTTTGCCAACAGGGAGTATATATAAGACTTATGTTGTTGTTTTTTAAGGGATCTGGCTAAATATTTACCTGTCCTATTGCTCTCCCCATAAAACCTTTGTTGTAGGAATAACATCTTCCTCTGGGTTTCAAGTTGTAGATGCTCATTCAATAACTCTCTTTTCTGACTGAGTGACTGTATTACTCCCTCGTCTCTGGGATTAAGTTTCGCTAAATAATCTAATTCTGCAATCTCACTTGCTAATGATAGGTATATTTCTCTGTTTGCCCTATTCTTGCCTGCTTTGATTTTAATAAGTTCCCCTCTCATATACGCCTTATGCGCTTCCCATATGATATTTAATTTAGTATCTGGGGTGGTGTTAATTGAAAAATAGGTATTCATCTGCTTAGTGAGGTTTTCTACTGTTTGTGGATCCAGCAACAATGAGTCGTCCAGTCTCCAGCCAAAGGGGCGCAAGGGAGCAGACGGCCACTGTAAGGAGCATTCTACTAAAGAATGATCTGACCATGTAGTATGTTTTATTTCACAGTGTTTTATGTATGAGAGGGCCAAATGATCAGTGAAGATGTAATCTAGGTGGGAGTAGCTCTTATGTGGAAATGAAAAGAATGTGTAATCCCTTTTATTTGGATGTAGATAACGCCATGTATCGTGTAACATTAGTGACTTAAGAGATTGCCAGATAGATCTGGAAACCCTTTGTGGTATAGAACTATTATCACTTGAGCTATCTACCGCTGGATGCAGTGGGATGTTCAAATCTCCTCCCATTATCAATGGGCCTTTAGAGATAGTCATAATTTTCTGCATAATTTGTTTAATAAAGACGTCTTGACGTAGGTTAGGGACATATAAATTAACTAGGGTTATTGGCTTGCCATAAAGCAATCCAACTATACATAAAAATCTACCCTCAGTGTCTCTGTCAGTATGGAGCACCTTAAATGGGATGGAACTATGAATAAGAATACTAACCCCATTTATTTTTTTATGTTGGTGTACACTATGGTAATGTTGGGGAAACTGAGCAGAGAAGTATCTCGGCGTGCTATTTTGTTTAAAATGGGTTTCCTGCAAGAAAAGAATCTTACCTCCCCTTTTGTGTAAATCTAGCAGAGCCATATTTCTTTTATTAGGAATGTTGAATCCCTTAACATTTTGGGTGAGAATATGCAATAATTGAGCTTTACCTTGTGTAGTCATCAAATTGAGTCAAGCGACATTTCAGCTGTTAACAGATGTGTTTGTATAATTACCAGAGCCTCACGAGCAAACCCCAGGCACAGCATCAAGAAAACAATCAGAAAAAAGATAACATTAGAACAACTTAGTTCAAACCTCATTTAACTCTTTCCGTATAAGCTTGTCAAACAAATACGATCAAAATCAAAGAAAATTAGAGAAAAAAGGGGGGGAAGGTGCCATGTTAGGCCAAGCATTTGTAAAATCATTGGTATTTTGGGGGTATACCTAATTGCAGTATATACTGATCAATCATTCAAACTTCAGATCAAAAATAAAGTTATTCAACAACTCTGAATTTAAGAGGTTTACTTAAATAAGTACATATCTTAACTATTTCTAGAGTCTGATGGATAGTGAACATTATGAAGACTGTTAATATCTTGCTAAACATGATAATTTCTATATTAATTCTTACCATCTAAGAAGTATATTTTCAGAATACAATGGAATGGATCGCAGACTCCCAGTGTTAGTCTCTCTAGTTGCAAATAATGTCCATTCATGCTTTATGTAACTTCTTGCCTTGGTGCATTAGTGCTGTTGTGTGAGGGAGTGTGCACGTTACCCTTCCGATGTGATATCTTCTGCCACTCCGTTCTTTGGGGGAGAGGGGTTTCCCTGTTGATAAGCTTCCCTGGAGAGCTCTTCGAACCCTCGGACACCTTGATCGGATCAAGCCTCAATTCTTTGCAAACTGATGTAATCTCTTCTGGTGATTGGCAAAAAACTCTTTTTCCTTTCCACTGGATCTGCAGACTAAACGGGTGACCCCATCTATAAGGTATGTTTTGCTGGCGAAGCTTGGTTGTGAGTGGCCACAGTTCTCTTCTTTTCTGCAGGGTCCTTGCTGATAGATCTTCGAACAACTGGAGGTTGCTTTCTCTAAATTTTACTGGGTGCTTCTGCCTTGCCTTTTTCATTAACATTTCCTTTATAGGGTAGCTGGATATTTTGGTGATGACATCTCTTGGGGGTTGTCCTTCTGGCGGTTTGGAGCGTAAAGCTCTATGAATCCTATCCAAAGCGAAGGTAGAATCATCTCCCTCCTCTGTCAGGAAGGCAAATAATTCTTGAACATAGGTCTCTAATTCTTGGGGGGCCACCTCTTCTGGTATGCCCCTAATCCTGATGTTTTGGCGGCGGCTCCTATTCTCTAAATCATCAACCTTGTTTTCAAGTTGTAAAATAATTAAATCTTGTTGTGACATCTTTTCAGAGAATGTGTGTAGAGATTTTCCCTGTATATCTGAGTCGCCTTCCAGCTTTTCCACTCTCTGGCCAATTTCTGCAAGATCTTTCTTTATATCTGCTATTTCCTCTCGGATACACTGCTTCACCTGTTGCACTAAAGATGTAAAATCTTTTTTGGAAGGTAGCGAGTCCAGTAATGCTTTTGGTATTGTGACTGGTTGACCAATACTTTCTGTGTCAGACTCTGAAGACGTAGAATCGTTCCCCAGGCTAGGCTCTATATCAAGAGTATTTTGGCTTTGTGGAGGATCAATGCTTTTAAAAAACTTATTCACTGATGGAAGGACATTAGATTTTTTCTTCATAGGCTTATCCCCTTTGGAGCCTTTTTTGGGGGACATGGTAATAGGATTTTCTTAGTATTTATAATTACGGGGTTAATATTCTTTATCCAACTGTGTATGCAGCTTCAATAAACCTCCTATTTGCTCAGAGTTTTATGAGTCGGCCTATGACTTTAAAGAATAACAGTGCTCTCTGTAAGTACTCAAAACCGAAAGGTTCATGTAATAGTGTCAGTAATATTCAGCAGCAAACGAGTGATTTCAAATAAATCCCAAGTGGCTGGGAGCAAGTAATTCTGAATCGTTTTTAAAGATACAGTTTGAGGGTCTCCATATAGATATTACAGTTAGTATATAGGAAAGTCAGTATATTAACATCTTCGTTATGTCCTCTTGTGATTAAATTCCTTCTTTCTATATTATTGCAGGCATCCTGTCATAACCGTTAAACAAGCGTGGTCTGTAAGGCTGCATGGGTCTCACAGTAGGCCTCTGTAGCTCCGTGCTGCACTTACTGAGTGACGCACTATCTATTTATCAAAGCAATGTTAATGTATTACATGCATCCGTCACAGTTCATGCTTTTAAACTATATTTCACTTGTTTAAGTCTGCTTCATAGTACTTGCAAACATGTCCATAGAGTACCAATTCTTCCCTCAGAGGTTTGGGAATCACCTAAGGTCTGTGCGGGTGTATTATGCAGTTATGCTATATCGCTGTGATTATCCAGGTTTTAACCGCAACGATAAATTATTCTCACCTCACTGATCGCCTGTTTGGCGGTTTGCTGCTCACATTATAATACCTCCGTCTAGGTCTGCTTCGCCCCGTTACTCAGAGAGCCATTGCTCCGGTGAACGTCTATGACGCTGCTAGGCCTCACACGGCGTGTATGTGGAGGGTCCGAGTCTCCTCTAATTCACCTCTTGTTCTCTCTTAGCCTCGCTGATCACCACATCATCTAGTAAAGTGCGCTTCAGTATCGTTCATAAGTGATTCTCTGGTATATATATGATCGGCATGCCCCTATATTATCTGCTTGGCCCACTTTAGGACACGGAGCTCACTATGGTGCAGCCATCTCGGATGAGCGCTGGCTCCGCCCCCCTATACGCTATTTTTTAAATGAATATACCACATTTTCCATACCATTAAAAAACTTTGTGATACAAGTAACATTATTCTTGCTAACTCATAACTATTTTGAGTTTGAAGGGTATTATTTTCTGCAAAGTCGTGGGACAGCTATGGGGGCTAAATTTGCCCCATCCGACGCAAACCTATATCTAGGGTGGTGGGAACTGTCCCACGTCTATGCACAAAATAATCCCTTCATAGAAGACAATGTCGTCTATCGACAATTCATAGATGACTTGCTCCTGGTATGGAAGGGGGGAACAGAGAGAATCCAACAATTTGTAGATTGGATCAATGTTAATTAACTCAATCTGGCCTTTACATTTGAGACCCATGCCAAAGCGATACACTATCTGGATATAACAATGAAAGGTCTTGATGATGGTAGAATTGAAACCACAAGCTACAGAAAGCCAATTTCTGGCAACACTTTACTCCATGGAAAAAGCTGCCATCCACCACATGTACCCTATGCAATTGCCAAAGTCAACTCATCCGACTTAAAAGAAACTGTTCGGATGAGTGTTCCTTTATGGATCAGAGTCATTAATAGGTCATCTAAAACAACAAGGCTATAAAAATTCAGACATCAGGAAGGCCCAAAATGAAGTAGAAGGGATTGATAGGAAAACTCTCCTCACTACAAAGGGTAGGAATAAAGAGGTGGTTCCCTATAAAGGTGTCACATTTGTGACCAGCTATAGTTCCCAATATAAACAGGTATGTGGTATCATCCGAAAACATTTTGGTCTACTGCGAGCGGATGATAAGCTGGTAAATACAGTTGAGGGTGGCCTTAGGTGTTCATACAGAAGAGCTAGCACTATTGGGAATGTAGTATCTCCCTCTCAACTAAAAAATGATCAGAGAGAAACAAGCTCATGGTTATCCCATAGAGGCATGTTTAAATGTGGCCACAGGAAATGCAAGCCCTGTGACCATGTGGAAATAACCTCTTCTTTTACATCTACTGTTAACAGTAGGTCCTATGATATTGAACAGTGTCTAAATTGTTCCTCCTCAAATGTGATCTACATGATTCAATGCACCCAATGTAGGGTACAGTATATAGGGCTCACTACAAGGGACATCAGGTCCCGCATAAGATAACACTTTAGTTCCATCAATGTAGGAAAAGCAACTACACCAATAGTGACACATTTCTCATTAAAACATCAGAAAGATGTATCTTTCTTTAGATGGAAAGCCATAGAACAGGTCTTCACCCCTAAAAGGGGTGGGGACAGGGAAAAGCTCCTCTACAAAAGGGAGATGTATTGGATCTTCCATTAAGAAACCAGGTACCCGGGAGGGTTAAATTCCCAATATCAATTAATTATTGGGAGTAGTAAGATTTCCCCCTCTCTAATGTCTGTATCACAGACTCCTGTCAGTCTAAAGCCACAAGTGACAAGAGTATATTTATACTCCAACCTTGTGGATATATTTTAAGCTTGCCTAGTCTCTTATTAGAACTAGAACTAACATCCAGACTAAAACTAGCTAATATTGAATTTAGGGATTAGCTCATGTCGAGAACTTTATCTATGTGATTTATAAGTATGAATTATACATTGATAATGTATTTTCAGTAAGGGATTGATCGCCAGATGGTTTTATGATTATATGTATATTTATACTTATTGTGTACTACATTACTTTAGGTGAACAGTCCCACTGTGGCTTAAATAGTAAAATAGAATCTACGTAGACCCTGATCAGGATCCCCTTTTTTCTGAAGGCATTTCTTTAGGGTATCTTGGTTAAATACAGTATGCAGTTGAGAACACACATACATATTGTTATTAACACACACAATAATTCTACTAAGTGGTGTTTAAATTGTGCAGTACCGCCCCATTTGTTTTTATACCAATCACAGCATCACAATCCCCTATAAATACACGGCTGTGAGTGTTTTTTAAAACAGGCTAAGAGTAAGGCTTTGGCCTAAACGCGTAAGCTTGTTCAGCAGCATCTGTACATCTTTCCTACTATTTTCCATGTTGTTTTAAAACACTGCCTTTTGGTTTTAAATAATGGACAATAAAGTTTTGATCTTTTAACGGCTTTTGTTTTTTGGCCCCGGATTCTTGCATTGCCTTGTATACATTTATTTGCCGGCTGTTTTGGAATCTGAGTAGCCCTGGAGTTTTTTGCCCTAGGGGACCTACCAACCAATAGGTGGTGGTGGAGCAAGCGTTTGTGTGTGACGTATTGGATTTCCGAGTATGGCATTGGATACGAGCAAGTATTAGGAAACACAGGCTATGGGCGAACAGGCTACGGATGCCCCATGGATACATGTGAGTTAGTGGCTGCCCAGGACCGCCGTGCATGCCGGTTTCCCACAATGGATTATCATCAACATAAACTGGCTGTGTCCCACAACAGATTATAATCAGTAAGTAGTTACTCAACTTTAATGAAGAGCCCTACATACCATGTTTGTATTTCCGGTTGAAGAGGTATTATAGTTTATTGCACTTGTTTTCCTCAACCGCTTTGGGGCAGCGGTATTACTGTAGTGCATTATTGAAAGAACTCTGCATTACACATTACGTTTATCACACATTTTTCTCCTACGGATTATTAGAGACTTGTCAGAGGTATAACAGTGGGAGAGTATAATTAGGAAATGAATATGTCTATTTAGCATTATTTGTTGCTACAACCCCCACTTTCAAGCAAAGTATTGTGTATGAATGCCTGACAGTCTCTGCATGTAGTGAGTAAAGCACGCATCTCCACCACCAGATTTTCTTGTCCCTAGGGCAAGTACCCCTAATAATAATAATAATATTATTATCTTTTGAGGGGTACTGTAGGTTTCTCACAAGTAAACATCTTCACCTTCTCTTTTTCACACAATAAATTAGAGCTTAGCTGTAATCTTGCCCTAAATATGTTTACTCTGTAGAGGGATTTGTTTTTGTTGATGCCCCTATGAATAGCAGTAAAATAATTTATGTTTGATAGGTGGCAAAGTATGTTACCTGGGTTTATATAGAACATAACCAATCCTCACTGATTTTGCCTCTGTAAAAGTAACCATTTACTTCAACACCCAATCCTAGTTCAGAAAATCTCATGGAGGTTGCAGTCAAAATAAAAGCATAAACCTCAAGCGAACAAAAAGTGGTCACAACACACCTTCTATATCATACATTAAAAAGCATACACCAATCATCTGTTCAATCGGAGGGGTTATAGCACATACCTTAGCAAGAGGTTCATTAAGAAAACAAAACATTGCGTAGTCAACCCTTACCTAACAGCAACATATTGGAGTACCTATTAAAAATAAAACAGCAGACAGCTTAATTAAAGGGACAAGATAAGAAATTAGCCTCTAGTTATAAATATCTATGGATTCAAAAGCACATACAAAAAATGGATTCATAAATGTTGTAAGGTTATACTGTTACTAAAGGACTTTGTCTCAAACGGAAGGAAGTGGAAATCCCTGTTTAGGCCCTTTGGGTACATAGTGTTAGGTTGCCAGATCCACTAGGCTTCTTTTGTGAAGCAAATCCTTAATCCGGTCACCACCCCTTAGATTTTTGTTGGCATGATCTATAACCTCATCTCAAGAAAATGAGCCGGCACAGGTAAATAAGCTGTAGATCCATTCCTAATTGTGGATTTGTGTTGACAAATACGATCTCTGATCTTTTGGGTGGTCTCACATGAGTACCCCACATGGGCATTTGATGACATATACCACATAGGTGGAATTGCATGTATAATACTCAGATACGCTGAATTTCTGGAGATTGTAGCACCACCAATACGTTGAACTTCATTTATTCTTTGAGCATAGCCTTTACTATGGCATGTGAAACATCCAAGTTCACACCTCTGAGGTGTGAACTTGGATGTTCGGTGTGTCGAGTGGGACCCAGACTGTTACCGCTGTTCATTGTACTCTGACTGGGGATTATCTACGCTTACCTGAGTGTAAATTGCTATGTATTATTGTATTGCTCTATTTGAATAAATTACTCAAGATTTTTTGCGCTTCTCTTACCTCTTTGTTTTAGTTTTGCCCAAACCTTTGGTGATCAGTGGAAATATCACCTAATGAGAGCAGCATTAATCTTGACAAATTCCTAAAGCCATTTCTGGACTTTAATATCTACTCATCTATTCATGGGACTGTAATATCTATCACATTTGGACTTTGGGTATCGTTTTGTGCCTTTTATATTATATATATTGTATTTTTTTTTTTAAATTTAGTTTGTGTTAAAGTAAGTAATTGATTTTGCTGCACACCATTATTGTTAACATTGTTGTTCATTATTTTTTATGTGCTATATTTGTATTGGCTAGATTTATTGTTACATTTGGGTTTTATTTCAGTGTAATTCATTTTTATTTTAGTTGATTAGCGCTGACATATACTTTGTTCCTAGAGAATGCAGAGTACTGCACAAAGTACCAACAAATTCTTAATAATAGTTCTATGGATATTATTATCTTAAACATCGAGTTCTCAAATAAAGAATTGCAAAGTCTAGCAATTAGTATTTAAGAACAGAAAGAAAAATGACGCTCCATTGTGGGTGATGAGGAATTTCAACGGATCTATAATGAGTTAAAAGAAATGACCGGTACCTTTAAACAAGAGGTAGAGGAACGCAAACGCTGCAAGTATAGATGTGGCGAGCAGGATTACGCCACTGGCAATGTGTATAGGTGGACACGCCCACAAAGGAGATCAATGTTAACTACGCAAAGACATGAAGGCACACGTTCCAGATTTCCACGTGACCCTGATAGCCGACCGTCATCAAGATCCGACAGTATGGGAGCCGGACAGATACAAAGATTCGAGATTCAAGGTACATCCTCTACCAATACTTTTCTAGAGAACCCGGGAACAATGGGAGGTACAGACGCAGGACAAGACATGGCGGGAGGTGCAAGAGGCATGGGGACTCGCTCACGTTCAGGCCCGAGACAGAGGAGGTAAATGTTATCAACTTATCCTCCAAACAACTAAAATGACAATGAGACCAAGGTTTTAAGCATGGGATTGTCTTTTTGTCCCACAGAACATCCAAACTTCTTTAATATCATGGAAAATGGAAATAGATGGCACTGGTCTTGGTAAGAAATCACTTTCTCTAATAATAGAGAGAAAAGGACTTGATATACGTATTAAAATCCAGTGAATAATGTGCAGTATACTCACTCCTTAAGTAGCATGAGTTCAGCTTGTGAGAAGTGTCTCTCTCTGTAATGATGGTGATGTGATTCCAAAGAAAGTATCAGCTGGGCTAGGAGTGGAATGAAAACTCCATCAATAGTCTATTAGACCATTCATAACAAATTAAGTAGTAACTTACTTATTGGATATAGTAAGTCCGGCTCATCACAGTAGAAAGAAAAAGGAAGGAAATCTCCTGTTGTATAAAAACATATATTTATTTCAGCTCTATGCGTTTCAACGCACAAGCGTCTTTTTCAAGAGCAATAATAAAAGCAGGTAAAAGTTTTCAAAACTACTACTCTACTACTATGTGAGTGAGACAACCCAAAAGATCAGATTTGTCAACACAAATACACAATTAGGAACAAATCTACAGCTCATTTACCTGTGCCAACTCATTTTCTTGAGATGAGGCATCAGGTGAGTCAGTTTAGATTTATAGTTATAGATCATGCCAACAAAAAACTAAGGGGTGGTGACCGGATTAAGGATTTGCTTCACAAAGAAGCCTAGTGGATCTGGCAACTTAACACTATGTACCCAAAGGACCTAAACAGGGATTTCAACTTGCTTCCATTTATTTGAGATAAAGTCCTTTAGTTACAGTATAGCCTTACAACAGTTATCTATTTATATGAGCTTTTGAAGCCATAGATATTTATAAGTAGAGGCTAATTTCTTATCTTGTCCCTTTAATTAAGCTGTCTGCTGTTTTATTTTTAATAGGTACTCCAATATGTTCCTGTTAGGTAAGGGTTGACTATGCAGTGTTTTGATTTCTTAATGAACCTGCTGCTAAGATATGTGCTATAACCCCTCCCATTGAACAGGTGATTGGTGTATCCTTTTTCATGTATGATATATAAGGTGTGTTGTGACCACTTTTTGTTAGCTTGAGAAAGGGGCAGGAGCCCAAAAAAGTTGCTTTTCAATAAAGGTTTATGGAGTGCTACCTCCTTGATTTTTTTCTGAAATTTATGATTGGACTCTTTGAGGGGAGCCTGGCAAGTGTTGCAACTTCTACTAATACCTGATTATGAAAAGTTGAAGTGCTGATCCTATGTGCTTACTTATTTACTTCAACACCAATATCTTCATTAAATGTGACCATTAAATATATGTTAATTAATTGAATTGTGACAGAATAATTACAACTTTGAAAATTCAACCAATAAGAAGTACAATATAACTTATAGTTTGTGTTGCAAAAACAAGTTGTTGCAGAACTCAATAATAATATAGACAATAAAAACAAACATACACAAGGTCAGTCTGGCAGGTTATGCCGAAATGTATTCATCAAACCATTATACATACAATATTTACCATTCTGTAATGAAATTTACATCGGCAGTAGAAAAAAAGCAGTTGAGTTGTGGTCTTTAAAGTGCAGTAACAAATACTTTAAAAAAAAAAATCACAGATATAGCTGGACAATGTGTGGTAGAGAAAATTGCTACACATTATATTTAATAACAGTTATTTTACAAATCATTTACAAATAACTTACAACTTAGAGAGAAGCCCACATGTGCAAATTGCTAGATTATCACAACTGCAGGAACTTCAGTACAGTTTATCCTTGCAAGAGTGACTCTGTAGGGACTATAGATTGTCATGTGTTCCTGAAATGCTCTGTGGTATATCTTACAGGAGAACTTATAAAGAAAAGGGGATTTCTAATACAAGATAATAACGTATTGCAATATTTTGTACAAATATTATGTCTTGTTTAAAAAGAATCTGATTGGTTGACTGCAGAATTAACTAATTATTAGACAATAAAACCCTAAATGTATCATTTACAAAACACATGAATTATATGTTAAAGATCCACAAATGTAAAGTGCTTTAAAATTCTGCTAGATTTTATTGTTACAAGTTATTTTTTGCTAAATTACCTTCTATGCAAATATGGCAAGTAATAAACTATATTATTGTATTTATTTTACTTAAAGAAGATTGTAAAAAAATGTATCTTAGTAAAATACTAAAATATTTTGTTGTCATTGTATGAGAAATCCCCCTTTTAAATAAATATAACATTCCTTTATTGCATATCAACCTGCCTATAATTAAATGGGGAAAGAACATTTTATATTGAGGTATTAGCACAAATTATATAATTGGGGAAAATACAATTGTAGCAGCAAATGTTATCATCTTGATTTTAGAAATATACATACATAGACACATAGATGCATTATATATATATATATATATATATATATATATATATATATATATATATATATATATCAGATTGCAGAAAACTTAGTGGACATTAGGTCAAATAGCAAATACAATATGAGACCTCTTTCATACAGGGCAAAGAAAAGTTTTTCCCAAAAACCCCAAAATGATCTAAATGTATTCTTTAGAAGTATATCCTCATTAAAAGTTAGAAATAATGTTGAAATGCTGACCAATTTAATTTTGACTCCATAATATCTTTATATAGGAGCTACTGATGCTATGTACTTGTTATAGCTTACAAATACATACTAAACTAGAACACCTTAATTGTCAATAAAAATATTATTTAAAAAAAAGCAAGCAAATGTTGTATGTATTGCAATCAAAAAGGTGCTGAACAAAATGCGCCTTTCTTCTTCAAGTGAGCCCGACTGGTTTGCTGACAAATTAAAGAAATCAGTTAAATTTGACTCATTTTGACAATCCATGTGGGGTAACAGCACCATATGATATAGTGAGATGCTTATTGGGTTTTGTGTGACCGAACCCAGTGCACTCAAGGCGCTGACATCAGAATACAATATTGTTCTGATTTCATGTATAAAAAGTGCTGTGTATAAATATTTGGTTGTAACTATGATTAAATATTAATCTATATTCATAACAGTATCTACATTAAAATTCCCCAGGCTACTCCACAGCTGAATGCTTCAAATTAGTATAAATGGCATAAAGGTTGCTTTTATACCATCTTTTTATAGCTATTTTCATTTTTCTCAGCACCATCTAATAACATTGCTAGACCATTCTTTCTGCACTTACAAATGTTTGGTTCTAAGAGAGTGGAAAAATAACTTTGTATCAAATTTCCTAGCAAATTACTGTAATATGCAAAAACGGATATGGTTTTCTTTTGTGACTTGATTCGAGGCAAAAAAAGGACCGCAAAATGGCCCAAGCACTCATTAAAAAGTGTAAAAGGCAAAAGTCTCGGTTCGTTTTGTTTTTCCTGTTGATGCACAGAGCCTAAAAGAGCTGGGTAATCTTGTGTGGCGCTTGGGAACGCAAATCATGACAGCAAACTGGCATCACAGCTACAGTACGTCATACTGAGGTCCAACACTCATATACACAGTGAATGTGAAATGCTGACAGTGTAAACACAGGTTCCAGAGCTGTAAACTGATCTCCAAACAAGTGATATTGCAGACTTATCCCTATGTGACTCCTCCAGGCACAGTTCAGTAGCATGCATTCCCTCAGAATAAAAAATATGTAAGTCTGTGCACCATCCACTTATACAAGTAATCAGCTCATTAACACCAGACGGTTTCAAGTTACTGTGTTAAAATAAAGGAAGGTTTTTTCTTCTTCCCATTTCCTATTCGTCCTGCTGAGCAAACAGTGCTGATTGGCTGTTCAAGAGATCCTCCATGTTCTGATCACTGATCTTTAGCTCAGCTTTTGATATCTGCAAAACTGATGCTGCTGGCATTACAACTCTCACTACAGCTGGATGATGAGCTTAAAGTGCTTGAGGCAGTTCCTGATTCTACATGGCAGAAGAGAGAAAAAAAAGGAATTAAGAAGAATAAATACTGATGATCTATCTATCTATCTATCTATCTATCTATCTATCTATCTATCTATCTGAACAACTTACCTGAGCTGCTTAATGAGTGGGCAGATTTAGAAGGGGTAATGAGACTCATTAGGTTGCTGGAGGGCACAAGTCCTTCTTTGTTGCTGCTCAGGTTTTTCACACACCTGCAGAATGTGTTTTGTCATTAGTGCTGATCTTTTCTTATATGCAAATCTTTATTCATCTATTGATACAAATAATGCCAGTGACACTATTGCTCTCAGAACTGCTCTTTATATCTAATTAAAAAATAGCCACATACAGCTCAATGAAATCTACAAGCAGGGAAACGTCACGCACATTAAACACCTTTAGATTTTTACCTAAAATGTTTAATTATGTGTAATAAAAAATTAAGGACTTTCTAATTGTCAGAACTTAAAATGCACCCTACTGACTTATCCGGGCAAACCCTGCTACATAGAAGCTCCTAAGTGGCTTTAATTGCAAAACTGTGCACTTTATACTAACATTATGACTATATCTAGCCTTGCAGTCTGCTGACTAAAGCCCAGATTGGATCCTCTAAAATCAGGGAAATGGTGGGTGGAGTTTTGCTATTGATAAACAATTGCAGTAAATAAAAACATGTTCATTTTATTAAAAACATTTAAACTTGGCTGATATGTTTTTCTACAGCAGAACAACAGAAATGTTTTGTAATTACAAGGTGTTTACTGTCCCTTTAAGCGCAAAACATGTTGTTTTATGTCAGGTCACAGGGTAATAGAAATATCAGAACAAAAGTAGTTTTAAAGGGGCTATTGACTCTAAATATGTCTATTGTGGATGTGAAAAACCACTATTTAAACTTGTTCTATATTTTTTCATGGAAGGAGGTGCATGTCTGATAAGCAGAACTCCTACTGCTTTATTAGTACACACCGACGTGCCTCAAAAGCATTGTTCACACATTTAAAAAAAAAAAAAAAAAAAAAAGCAAGTGCTACTCAGCAAAGGACTCAAACACATAGATAAATTGAGCTCTGGAGCAGTATTGCACTGCCTAGTTGAACACGGGAGTGAAATGCGTATGTGTCCTGCTGTGTCATTCACAGGCCTGTGTCCAGCTCAGGAGCATAATTGTGTTGCTTCTCCAGAGCAAAAGTGGTTAAACACAGTTCTAGATAAGCAATAGTAGAATTGTTCTAACACGTTTAAGCATTTTCTTATTATAGTTTTATATCCTTTTAAAGTAACATTGAAGTATGTTTGCTCTGTTTCATCTAAGGGAGGGCAAATAAAATTAATGTCTGCCTGGAAAACACCTCACTGGGTGCAGTTAAAGGGACATGAAACACAATTTGTTTCTTTCATGATTCAGAAAGAGCATGCAATTTTTAACAACTTTCCAATTTACTTCTATTATTTAATTTGCTTCCTTCTCTTTTTATCCTTTGCTGAAAGGTTTATATAAAAAAGCTCGGGAGCAGCAAAGAACCTAGGTTCTAGCTGCTGATTGGTGGTTGCATATTTATATGGTGATTGTCATTGGCTCACCCATATGTTCATTTAGAAACCAGTAGTGCATTGCTGTTCCTTCAACAAATGATACCAAGAGAATGAAGCACATTTGATCATAGAAGTAATCTGAAAAGTTGTTTAAAATGGTATGTCCTACCTAAATCATGAAATAATTTTGTTTGTGTTTCATGTCCTTTTAAGTTATGTCAAATGTTAAACAATCTACCTGCCCACCCCTGCAAGATATGTTACTGATGCTGAGGGACCATGTTATGGTAAATTTTGTGTGCCAGGTTTAACACTGCTGTAAGGTACCTATCAAGGAGCTAAAAGTGCTCTGTTGTAGGTCATTCACAAGGAGTTAATACAACGCTATATGTGTGTCTAGCAAGGGGTTAACACTGCTCTATATGTAGCTTAAAAAGGAGACATACAGCTCTGTATATGGCACACACAGGGAGAATTAAAGATCTGTATATGGCACACACAGGGAGAAATAAAGATCTGTATATGGAACACACAGGGAGAAATACAGCTCTGTATATAGCACACACAGGGAGAAATACAGCTTTGTATATGGCACACACAGGGAGAAATACTGCTCTGTATATGAAACACACAGGGAGAAATACAGCTCTGTATATGGCACACACAGGGAGAAATACAGCTTTGTATATGGCACACACAGGGAGAAATACTGCTCTGTATATGGCACACACAGGGAGAAATACAATTCTGTATATGGCACACACAGGGAGAAATACAGCTCTGTATATGGCACACACAGGGAGAAATACTGCTCTGTATATGGCACACACAGGGAGAAATACTGCTCTGTATATGGCACACACAGGGAGAAATACTGCTCTGTATATGGCACACGTAGTTGACGCCGGAAGTTTTCACGTAGTTGCGTCATTTTTGGCTCTCGTGTTTGTTGCAGACGTTTTTGGTGCCAAAAAATATGTGGGCGTCATTCTTGGCGCCAGATTTTTAACATTATTTAAGTCTCATTTTTTAGTTGCTTCTGGTTTCTAGAGGCCTGTTCTGTTTGCATTTTTTTCCCATTCCTGAAACTGTCATTTAAGGAATTTGATAATTTTGCTTTATATGTTGTTTTTTTCTATTACATATTGCAAGATATTTCAAAAACTGTTCCTGTATCAGAAAATGCTGAGGGATTTCTGATGACTGATATCAGTCCTACCAAAGCTAAGTTCATTTATTTTAATGTTATGAATGTTTATCTTTAGCTATGGTTTGTAATAAGTTATCATGATAAACTTTTACATGCAGAGTCCATTAGTATTTATGCTTTATATATTGCTATACTTTTTACATCTAATGTACAAGATATACTTAGGAATTTATAAGAATATTTTTCTGATTCTATTCTAAGGCTTTGTCTGACATCCCGCCTTCTAATAAAATTTTTAGGTCTTTTTTAAACTTCTCATTTAGTTGATGAAGTTTCAAATGACCAACAACATACTGAATTATCCTTCTCTGATGGTGTTTTTTCTCATTCAGAATTTTCTTCATCAGATAGTGACACTAACAAATCTACTTTTTATTTTTAAATAGAGTACATTCGTTCTTTGTTGAAAAGGTGTTGATTATTTTGGATATTGAAGTAACTAGTTCTTTTGATTTTAAGACTAGCTAACATTTAAATTCTGCTTATTAACCTTCTGTGGTTTCTTCAGAGGTTTTTTTCCAGTTCCTGATACTAGAGAATGGAATAGGCCGGGAATTTCTTGTATTCCTTCTTTAAGGTTTTTAGATTGTATTCTTTGCCGGCAGTTAGTTTTAAGTTTTGAGGAAAGATTCCCCAAGTTAATGGGGCTATCTCTACTCTTGCTAAACATACTATTATTCCTATAGCAAATAGTATTTATTTTTTTCCTTCAGATGGGAAACTTGTATCTTATTTAAGGAAAATTATTTATTTTCAGGTACTTTTCTTAGACCTGTAATTTATTTGGCTGATGTTGCAACTGCTTCAACTTTCTGGTTGGATACTTTAAGTGCAACAAGTATCGGATTATGATTTGTTTAGCATTCTTAAGTTGATCAACATGCTAATAATTTCATTTGTGTCATCATTTTTTTGATATTTTCGCAAATGAGGTTTAATCTGTCTTTAGCTATTTTAGCTAGAAAAACTTTGTGATTTCAATCTTGGAATGCTAATTTGATTTCTAAATTCCATATTTCTTTTTTTCCAAGGTAATCAATTATTTGGTTCACAATTGGATTCAATTCTTCAACTGTTACTCTGGGCTTCAAGATTGAGTTCTAAGACTAAATTTTAAGCTTATATTAGTTTTTGTTCTTACTAAGGAACGAAATCCTAAATTCTTCCCCAAGTAACATGTTTATAATTGGAAGTTTTCTTCATTCAATTTAAGCCATTTAAAAGATCAAAGTCAGCTCCCCAAATTTGCATGTAGGTGCGGTTCTTATTCCAGCTTAGCTGGTAAGGGGCAGGTTAAGACTTTAAAATTTTGGTTCAATTCGGTCCAAACTTCTTTGATTTGGGTACAGAATAGGATTCAGAGTAAAACCGTCTGTGAGAAGTCTTTTTTTCTCTAACATATTCCGGCTATTCCAGTAAGGCTCACACTTTCCTGAAGTGTGTTTCAGACCTGTATGTATTGGGTACTTGTGAAGCGCGGCTGGTCACCCGTTGGGGCTCAAGGTGCTGCTCAGACCTGGAGTTTTCTGGGGTATTTATACCAGTTCCATTTTAGGAACAGGGTTTGGGGGTTTTATTTAAAACTATTCATTGTCCCAAAGATAGAAAATCTTTTTGAATTATCATATAAGTGTACCATCTTTTATATGGTTTATTCTGCATTTTTGGTCAGTGATGGCATTATTTGTTTACAATAGATGCATATCTTTATTTTCTGTTTTTATTCAGATTATTTTCATTTTCTGAGATTCTCTTTTTTTGACAAGCATTACCAATTTGTTGCTTTTCCTTCTGGTCTAGCGACAGCTCTAAGAATCTTTTCAAGGTTCTCAGTGTTTCCTTATTTGGACGGTCTCGTGGTACTGGCTCAGTCTTTTTGTTCTGCGGAATCTCATACGATTCAACTTTGTTGTTCCTTCAAGACATGGTTAGAGGATCTTTTTATCAAAAGCTCCTTGATTCCTCACACAAGGGTCACCTTTTTTTAGGTTTCCAGATAGATTGTGTCAATGTCTTTGTCTCTAACAGACAAGTGACAATTTTATTGGGTTCCGTTTGTCGGAACCTTTAGTCTCTATTATTTCGTTCCTATGCATGGAAGTTTTAGGTCTCATGGCTGCAGCATTAGATTCAATTCCCTATGCTCATTTTCATAGGAAACCTTTCCAGTTTTTTATGCTGAATTAATGGTGCAGGGATTCTAGGATATCACTTTTTATATCTTTGAATCCCAATGCCAATGTTTAACTATCTTTGTTTTGGTGGTTAAGATCACCATCATTTAGTTCTACGGGTCTCTTCGGTTCATTCAACCTGGACCATGATCTCTACAGATGTGAGTCTTTTAGGTTGGGAGGCTGTCTGAGGATCTGTCAGCACAATGTGTTTGGAAATCTCAGGAGGCGAGATTAACATTTGATATTTTGGAACTCCGTGCATTTCTCAGAGTTCTTCAGTTTTGGCTTCTTTTTGAAGAAAGAGACGTTTATTGTTTTTCAGACAGACAATGTCACAACTGTGGCGTATGTCAATCATCAGGGTGGGACTCTCAGTCCTTAGGCTGTGAAAGAAGTATCTCGGATATTTGCTTGGGCTAAATACAGCTCTGAATATGGCACACACAGGGAGAAATACAGCTCTGTATACGGCACAAACAGGGATAAATATTGCTCTGTATATGGCACACACAGGGAGAAATACAGCTCTGTATACGGCACAAACAGGGATAAATATTGCTCTGTATATGGCACACACAGGGAGAAATACAGCTCTGTATATGGCACACACAGGGAAAAATACTGCTCTGTATATGGCACACACAGGGATAAATATTGCTCTGTATATGGCACACACAGGGAGAAATACAGCTCTGTAATGGCACACACAGGGAGAAATACAGCTCTGTATATGGCACACACAGGGAGAAATACAGCTCTGTATATGGCACACACAGGGAGAAATACTGATCTGTATATGGCACACACAGGGAGAAATACAGCTCTGTATATGGCACACACAGGGAGAAATACTGATCTGTATATGGCACACACAGGGAGAAATACTGATCTGTATATGGCACACACAGGGAGAAATACTGATCTGTATATGGCACACACAGGGAGAAATACAGCTCTGTATATGGCACACACAGGGAGAAATACAGCTCTGTATATGGCACACACAGGGAGAAATACAGCTCTGTATATGGCACACACAGGGAGAAATACTTCTCTGTATATGGCACACACAGGGAGAAATACAGCTCTGTATATGGCACACACAGGGAGTAATACAGCTCTGTATATGGCACACACAGGGAGAAATACAGCACTGTATATGGCACACACAGGGAGAAATACTGATCTGTATATGGCACACACAGGGAGAAATACAGCTCTGTATATGACACACAGGGAGAAATACAGCTCTGTATATGGCACACACAGGGAGAAATACAGCTCTGTATATGGCACACACAGGGAGAAATACAGCTCTGTATATGACACACAGGGAGAAATACAGCTCTGTATATGGCACACACAGGGAGAAATACAGCTCTGTATATGGCACACACAGGGAGAAATACAGCTCTGTATATGGCACACACAGGGAGAAATACAGCTCTGTATATGGCACACACAGGGAGAAATACAGCTCTGTATATGGCACACACAGGGAGAAATACAGCTCTGTATATGGCACACACAGGGAGAAATACAGCTCTGTATATGGCACACACAGGGAGAAATACAGCTCTGTATATGGCACACACAGGGAGAAATACTGCTCTGTATATGGCACACACAGGGAGAAATACTGCTCTGTATATGACACACACAGAGAGAAATACTGATCTGTATATGGCACACACAGGGAGAAATACAGCTCTGTATATGGCACACACAGGGAGAAATACAGCTCTGCATATTGCACACACAGGGAGAAATACAGCTCTGTATATGGCACACACAGGGAGAAATACAGCTCTGTATATGGCACACACAGGGAGAAATACTGATCTGTATATGGCACACACAGGGAGAAATACAGCTCAGTATATGGCACACACAGGGAGAAATACTGATCTGTATATGGCACACACAGGGAGAAATACTGCTCTGTATATGGCACACACAGGAAGAAATACTGATCTGTATATTGCACACACAGGGAGAAATACTGATCTGTATTTGGCACACACAGGGGGGAAATACTGCTCTGTATATGGCACACACAGGGAGAAATACTGCTCTGTATATGGCACACACAGGGAGAAATACTGATCTGTATATTGCACACACAGGGAGAAATACTGATCTGTATTTGGCACACACAGGGGGAAATACTGCTCTGTATATGGCACACACAGGGAGAAATACTGCTCTGTATATGGCACACACAGGGAGAAATACTGCTCTGTATATAGCACACACAGGGAGAAATACAGATCTGTATATGGCACACACAGGGAGAAATAAAGCTCTGTATATGGCACACACAGGGAGAAATACAGCTCTGTATATGGCACACACAGGGAGAAATACTGCTCTGTATATGGCACACACAGGGAGAAATAAAGCTCTGTATATGGCACACACAGGGAGAAATACTGCTCTGTATATGGCACACACAGGGAGAAATACTGCTCTGTATATGGCACAAACAGGGAGAAATACAGCTCTGTATATGGCACACACAGGGAGAAATACAGCTCTGTATATAGCACACACAGGGAGAAAACATCATTTATGTAAGAACTTACCTGATTAATTCATTTCTTTCATATTAGCAAGAGTCCATGAGCTAGTGACATATGGGATATACATTCCTACCAGGAGGGGCAAAGTTTCCCAAACCTCAAAATGCCTATAAATACACCCCTCACCACACCCACAATTCAGTTTAACGAATAGCCAAGAAGTGGGGTGATAAAAAAGTGCGAAAGCATATAAAATAAGGAATTGGAATAATTGTGCTTTATACAAAAATCATAACCACCCCAAAAAAAGGGCGGGCCTCATGGACTCTTGCTAATATGAAAGAAATGAATTTATCAGGTAAGTTCTTACATAAATTATGTTTTCTTTCATGTAATTAGCAAGAGTCCATGAGCTAGTGACGTATGGGATAATGATTACCCAAGATGTGGATCTTTCCACGCAAGAGTCACTAGAGAGGGAGGGATAAAATAAATAAAAATTCAAACTGAAACCGCTGCCTGAAGTACTTTTCTACCAAAAACTGCTTCAGAAGAAGAAAATACATCAAAATGGTAGAATTTAGTAAAAGTATGCAAAGAGGACCAAGTTGCTGCTTTGCAAATCTGATCAATCGAAGCTTCATTCCTAAACGCCCAGGAAGTAGAAACTGACCTAGTAGAATGAGCTGTAATCCTTTGAGGCGGAGATTTACCCGACTCAACATAGGCAAGATGAATTAAAGATTTCAACCAAGATGCCAAAGAAATGGCAGAAGCTTTCTGGCCTTTTCTAGAACCAGAAAAGATAACAAATAAACTAGAAGTCTTTCGGAAAGACTTAGTAGCTTCAACATAATATTTCAAAGCTCTAACAACATCCAAAGAATGCAATGATTTCTCCTTAGAATTCTTAGGATTAGGACATAATGAAGGAACCACAATTTCCCTACTAATGTTGTTAGAATTCACAACTTTAGGTAAAAATTCAAAAGAAGTTCGCAACACTGCCTTATCCTGATGAAAAATCAGAAAAGGAGACTCACAAGAAAGAGCAGATAATTCAGAAACTCTTCTGGCAGAAGAGATTGCCAAAAGGAACAAAACTTTCCAAGAAAGTAATTTAATGTCCAATGAATGCATAGGTTCAAACGGAGGAGCTTGAAGAGCCCCCAGAACCAAATTCAAACTCCAAGGAGGAGAAATTGACTTAATGACAGGTTTTATACGAACCAAAGCTTGTACAAAACAATGAATATCAGGAAGATTAGCAATCTTTCTGTGAAAAAGAACAGAAAGAGCAGAGATTTGTCCTTTCAAAGAACTTGCGGATAAACCTTTATCTAAACCATCCTGAAGAAACTGTAAAATTCTCGGAATTCTAAAAGAATGCCAAGAAAAATGATGAGAAAGACACCAAGAAATATAAATCTTCCAGACTCTATAATATATCTCTCTGGATACAGATTTACGAGCCTGTAACATAGTATTAATCACAGAGTCAGAGAAACCTCTTTGACCAAGAATCAAGCGTTCAATCTCCATACCTTTAAATTTAAGGATTTGAGATCCTGATGGAAAAAAGGACCTTGCGACAGAAGGTCTGGTCGTAGCGGAAGAGTCCACGGATGGCAAGAGGCCATCCGGACAAGTTCCGCATACCAAAACCTGTGAGGCCATGCCGGAGCTACCAGCAGAACAAACGAGCATTCCTTCAGAATCTTGGAGATTACTCTTGGAAGAAGAACTAGAGGCGGAAAGATATAAGCAGGATGATACTTCCAAGGAAGTGATAATGCATCCACTGCTTCCGCCTGAGGATCCCGGGATCTGGACAGATACCTGGGAAGTTTCTTGTTTAGATGAGACGCCATCAGATCTATTTCTGGAAGCTCCCACATTTGAACAATCTGAAGAAATACCTCTGGGTGAAGAGACCATTCGCCCGGATGCAACGTTTGGCGACTGAGATAATCCGCTTCCCAATTGTCTATACCTGGGATATGAACCGCAGAGATTAGACAGGAGCTGGATTCCGCCCAAACCAGAATTCGAGATACTTCTTTCATAGCCAGAGGACTGTGAGTCCCTCCTTGATGATTGATGTATGCCACAGTAGTGACATTGTCTGTCTGAAAACAAATGAACGATTCTCTCTTCAGAAGAGGCCAAGACTGAAGAGCTCTGAAAATTGCACGGAGTTCCAAAATATTGATCGGTAATCTCACCTCCTGAGATTCCCAAACTCCTTGTGCCGTCAGAGATCCCCACACAGCTCCCCAACCTGTGAGACTTGCATCTGTTGAAATTACAGTCCAGGTCGGAAGCACAAAAGAAGCCCCCTGAATTAAACGATGGTGATCTGTCCACCACGTTAGAGAGTGTCGTACAATCGGTTTTAAAGATATTAATTGAGATATCTTTGTGTAATCCTTGAACCATTGATTCAGCATACAGAGCTGAAGAGGTCGCATGTGAAAACGAGCAAAGGGGATCGCGTCCGATGCAGCAGTCATAAGACCTAGAATTTCCATGCATAAGGCTACCGAAGGGAATGATTGTGACTGAAGGTTTCGACAAGCTGAAATCAATTTTAGACGTCTCTTGTCTGTTAAAGACAGAGTCATGGACACTGAATCTATCTGGAAACCCAGAAAGGTTACCCTTGTCTGAGGAATCAATGAACTTTTTGGTGAATTGATCCTCCAACCATGATCTTGAAGAAACAACACAAGTCGATTCGTATGAGATTCTGCTAAATGTAAAGACTGAGCAAGTACCAAGATATCGTCCAAATAAGGAAATACCACAATACCCTGTTCTCTGGTTACAGACAGAAGGGCACCGAGAACCTTTGTAAAAATTCTTGGAGCTGTAGCTAGGCCAAATGGCAGAGCCACAAACTGGTAATGCTTGTCCAGAAAAGAGAATCTCAGGAACTGATAATGATCTGGATGAATCGGAATATGCAGATATGCATCCTGTAAATCTATTGTGGACATAAAATGCCCTTGCTGAACAAAAGGCAAGATAGTCCTTACAGTTACCATTTTGAACGTTGGTATCCTTACATAACGATTCAATATTTTTAGATCCAGAACTGGTCTGAAGGAATTCTCCTTCTTTGGTACAATGAAGAGATTTGAATAAAACCCCATCCCCTGTTCCAGAACTGGAACTGGCATAATTACTCCAGCCAACTCTAGATCTGAAACACAATTCAGAAATGCTTGAGCTTTCACTGGATTTACTGGGACACGGGAAAGAAAAAATCTCTTTGCAGGAGGTCTCATCTTGAAACCAATTCTGTACCCTTCTGAAACAATGTTCTGAATCCAAAGATTGTGAACAGAATTGATCCAAATTTCTTTGAAAAAACGTAACCTGCCCCCTACCAGCTGAGCTGGAATGAGGGCCGCACCTTCATGTGGACTTAGAAGCAGGCTTTGCCTTTCTAGAAGGCTTGGATTTATTCCAGACTGGAGATGGTTTCCAAACTGAAACTGCTCCTGAGGATGAAGGATCAGGCTTTTGTTCTTTGTTGAAACGAAAGGAACGAAAACGATTATTAACCCTGTTTTTACCCTTAGATTTTTTATCCTGTGGTAAAAAAGTTCCTTTCCCACCAGTAACAGTTGAGATAATGGAATCCAACTGAGAACCAAATAATTTGTTACCCTGGAAAGAAATGGAAAGTAGAGTTGATTTAGAAGCCATATCAGCATTCCAAGTTTTAAGCCATAAAGCTCTTCTAGCTAAAATAGCTAGAGACATAAACCTGACATCAACTCTGATAATATCAAAAATGGCATCACAGATAAAATTATTAGCATGCTGAAGAAGAATAATAATATTATGAGAATCATGATCTGTTACTTGTTGTGCTAAAGTCTCCAACCAAAAAGTTGAAGCTGCAGCAACATCAGCCAAAGATATAGCAGGTCTAAGAAGATTACCTGAACACAGATAAGCTTTTCTTAGAAAGGATTCAATTTTCCTATCTAAAGGATCTTTAAACGAAGTACCATCTGACGTAGGAATAGTAGTACGTTTAGCAAGGGTAGAAATAGCCCCATCGACTTTAGGGATTTTGTCCCAAAATTCTAATCTGTCAGACGGCACAGGATATAATTGCTTAAAACGTTTAGAAGGAGTAAATGAATTACCCAATTTATCCCATTCTCTGGAAATTACTTCAGAAATAGCATTAGGAACAGGAAAAACTTCTGGAATAACCACAGGAGATTTAAATACCTTATCTAAACGTTTAGAATTAGTATCAAGAGGACCAGAATCCTCTATTTCTAAAGCAATTAGTACTTCTTTAAGTAAAGAATGAATAAATTCCATTTTAAATAAATATGAAGATTTATCAGCATCAATCTCTGAGACATAATCCTCTGAACCAGAAGAGTCATCAGAATCAGAATGATGATGTTCATTTAAAAATTCATCTGTAGAGAGAGAAGTTTTAAAAGATTTTTTATGTTTACTAGAAGGAGAAATAACAGACATAGCCTTCTTGATGGATTCAGAAACAAAATCTCTTATGTTATCAGGAACATTCTGCACCTTAGATGTTGAGGGAACTGCAACAGGCAATGGTACATTACTAAAGGAAATATTATCTGCTTTAACAAGTTTGTCATGACAATTAATACAAACAACAGCCGGAGGAATAGCTACCAAAAGTTTACAGCAGATACACTTAGCTTTGGTAGTTCCAGCACTAGACAGCGATTTTCCTGAAGTATCTTCTGACTCAGATGCAACGTGAGACATCTTGCAATATGTAAGAGAAAAAACAACATATAAAGCAAAATTGATCAAATTCCTTAAATGACAGTTTCAGGAATGGGAAAAAATGCCAATAAACAAGCTTCTAGTAACCAGAAGCAAAGAAAAAATGAGACTGAAATAATGTGGAGACAAAAGCGACGCCACATCCGGAACGCCGACATTTTTGGCGCAAAAGGACGTCAAAAAATGACGCAACTTCCGGCGTCACGTATGACGCCGGAAACAGAAAAGATTTTTTGCGCCAAAAAAGTCCGCGCCAAGAATGACGCAATAAAATGAAGCATTTTCAGCACCCGCGAGCCTAACAGCCCACAGGGAAAAAAAGTCAAATTTTTAAGGTAAGAAAAAATGATTGATTCAAATGCATTATCCCAAATATGAAACTGACTGTCTGAAAATAAGGAATGTTGAACATTCTGAGTCAAGGCAAATCAATGTTTGAATACATATATTTAGAACTTTATAAATAAAGTGCCCAACCATAGCTTAGAGTGTCACAGAAAATAAGATTTACTTACCCCAGGACACTCATCTACATGTTTGTAGAAAGCCAAACCAGTACTGAAACGAAAATCAGCAGAGGTAATGGTATATATAAGAGTATATCGTCGATCTGAAAAGGGAGGTAAGAGATGAATCTCTACGACCGATAACAGAGAACCTATGAAATAGACCCCGTAGAAGGAGATCACTGCATTCAAATAGGCAATACTCTCCTCACATCCCTCTGACATTCACTGCACGCTGAGAGGAAAACCGGGCTCCAACTTGCTGCGGAGCGCATATCAACGTAGAATCTAGCACAAACTTACTTCACCACCTCCATAGGAGGCAAAGTTTGTAAAACTGAATTGTGGGTGTGGTGAGGGGTGTATTTATAGGCATTTTGAGGTTTGGGAAACTTTGCCCCTCCTGGTAGGAATGTATATCCCATACGTCACTAGCTCATGGACTCTTGCTAATTACATGAAAGAAATACAGCTCTGTATATGGCACACACAGGGAGAAATACAGCTCTCAAATATCAATTGCCTTAGGCAATTGCAAGAATGTACTTGTGTAGCACTCACCAGCAATTGATCTATTTTGGTCCAATGCTACCTTAGGTAAAGAAGCCCAAAGAGGGGCGATTAAAACTTAACTTTTATTTTGTTAGTTAAAATCTTTACAACACATTAAAATCCACAAACAGTGTGGGGTGAGGGAATGTTGTTCCAAAAAGGAATAGACCATTAGTACATTTTTGGTAAATCCAAGGGAAAGTACCCTCACTAATATGGGGTGCTACAATATACCTCGGGTGTCACCCTTTTATATGTAGGGTCCTGAGTTATATCTCAGGTGTAGCTAATCCCCCAATAGTTGTGTGTAGTCCGCAATGTGGGGAGTGTGATTACTAGTTCTGGTTTGTGTTTTATTTCGGTTTTTATTTTAGAACCCAAAATGTAACGGTCCCGTACAGTTCTTTGCCACTCCTTTGTTGAAGGATAGGATAGAATTATCACCAGACTGGCTGTGCTAAGGAGTCTATCAGCGGCTTAGTGATGGATTGGATGGATATGCTTATATTGTGGAGATTATAACTGGGGGGTGACAATATAGCACGTTATTGTAGAGAAATTGTTTAACCCACTTATCTACGAGGGTTAGGAGGTATTCTCCTGTTTATATGTGGAATCAGGTTGATCGTGCTACAGTATTGATCTGATATTACAGATATTCTTAACTGTTGTATAGATAGCCCTGTGGGGTAATTAGAATTATTTATAGTTATCAACATATGTTATTATAATTCCATATAGAGAGCTAAATATACCTATACGTTAAATACGCTGTCAATTTGTACTGAATATCTGTTATAGTGTGCGGTGCTTCTACTCGTTTTGTAATACTTGGTATATAGAGAGCCTGAATGGCGAAAATGAGCGGAGCTTAACTGTCAAAGGACAGTAATAGTATTCAGAAAAAATTAATTTCCTGTAGGTCAGAATAGCTGGTTTCTAAACCGGTGATATCAAAACCTGCCCCTGCTTGATTATCTATATATAGGTTTTCTTAGTATTGCGGATGCACCTTTAAATTCCTTATCGTAAAGTAGGACTTATCAGTATACTACATCAGTCATTACTGTATATATTAACCCCCCGTTTTTTTCGGGTTTTGCTCCCCAATATACTATGTAAATGAGATTAGTTTAGCCGGAAGTTTTCAGTAGTCAGCGTTAATGTAGTGGCTAAACAATTATAATAATCTAGATGGTAAGATTCGAGTTGCCGTTTGGCCTTCCCAGCTTATAGTATAAACACACAAATATCAATCCCTTACCATTCAGGGTTGTAGTACCCTCTAACCGTAATATATTAATTTCGTTTTGTCTATTTTTGCGGTAGTGATTAGTAAAGTACTAATACTGGCTATTGACAGCTTGTCTGGCTAGAGGATCCCAAGTTCACACACGGTTCACACATGTACCATTTTAAATTATTTTTCTAATTAAACATTCACAGCTCTGTATATGGCACACACAGGGAGAAATACTGATCTGTATATGGCACACACAGGGAGAAATACAGCTCTGTATATGGCACACACAGGGAGAAATACTGATCTGTATATGGCACACACAGGGAGAAATACTGATCTGTATATGGCACACACAGGGAGAAATACAGCTCTGTATATGGCACACACAGGGAGAAATACAGCTCTGTATATGGCACACACAGGGAGAAATACAGCTCTGTATATGGCACACACAGGGAGAAATACTTCTCTGTATATGGCACACACAGGGAGAAATACAGCTCTGTATATGGCACACACAGGGAGAAATACTGCTCTGTATATGGCACACACAGGGAGTAATACAGCTCTGTATATGGCACACACAGGGAGAAATACAGCACTGTATATGGCACACACAGGGAGAAATACAGCTCTGTATATGACACACAGGGAGAAATACAGCTCGGTATATGGCACACACAGGGAGAAATACAGCTCTGTATATGGCACACACAGGGAGAAATACTGATCTGTATATGGCACACACAGGGAGAAATACAGCTCTGTATATAGCACACACAGGGAGAAATACAGCTCTGCATATTGCACACACAGGGAGAAATACAGCTCTGTATATGGCACACACAGGGAGAAATACAGCTCTGTATATGGCACACACAGGGAGAAATACAGCTCTGTATATGGCACACACAGGGAGAAATACAGCTCTGTATATGGCACACACAGGGAGAAATACAGCTCTGTATATGGCACACACAGGGAGAAATACTGCTCTGTATATGGCACACACAGGGAGAAATACAGCTCTGCATATTGCACACACAGGGAGTAATACAGCTCTGTATATGGCACACACAGGGAGAAATACTGCTCTGTATATGGCACACACAGGGAGTAATACAGCTCTGTATATGGCACACACAGGGAGAAATACTGATCTGTATATGGCACACACAGGGAGAAATACTGCTCTGTATATGGCACACACAGGAAGAAATACTGATCTGTATATTGCACACACAGGGAGAAATACAGCTCTGTATATGGCACACACAGGAAGAAATACTGATCTGTATTTGGCACACACAGGGGGAAATACTGCTCTGTATATGGCACACACAGGAAGAAATACTGCTCTGTATATGGCACACACAGGGAGAAATAAAGATCTGTATATGGCACACACAGGGAGAAATAAAGCTCTGTATATGGCACACACAGGGAGAAATACAGCTCTGTATATGGCACACACAGGGAGAAATACTGCTCTGTATATGGCACACACAGGGAGAAATAAAGCTCTGTATATGGCACACACAGGGAGAAATACTGCTCTGTATATGGCACACACAGGGAGAAATACTGCTCTGTATATGGCACACACAGGGAGAAATACAGCTCTGTATATGGCACACACAGGGAGAAATACAGCTCTGTATATGGCACACACAGGGAGAAATACAGCTCTGTATATTGCACACACAGTGAGAAATACTGATCTGTATATGGCACACACAGGGAGAAATACTGCTCTGTATATGGCACACACAGGGAGAAATACTGCTCTGTGTATGGCACACACAGGGAGAAATACTGATCTGTATATGGCACACACAGTGAGAAATACAGCTCTGTATATGGCACACACAGGGAGAAATACTGCTCTGTATATGGCACACACAGGGAGAAATACAGCTCTGTATATGGCACACACAGGGAGAAATACTGATCTGTATATGGCACACACAGGGAGAAATACTGCTCTGTATATGGCACACACAGGGAGTAATACAGCTCTGTATATGGCACACACAGGGAGAAATACTGCTCTGTATATGGCACACACACAGAGAAATACTGCTCTGTATATGGCACACACAGGGAGAAATACTGCTCTGTATATAGCACAAACAGGGAGAAATACAGCTCTGTATATGGCACACACAGGGAGAAATACAGCTCTGTATATGGCACACACAGGGAGAAATACTGCTCTGTATATGGCACACACAGGGAGTAATACAGCTCTGTATATGGCACACACAGGGAGAAATACTGCTCTGTATATGGCACACACAGGGAGAAATACTGCTCTGTATATGGCACAAACAGGGAGAAATACAGCTCTGTATATGGCACACACAGGGAGAAATACAGCTCTGTATATGGCACACACAGGGAGAAATACAGCTCTGTATATGGCACACACAGGGAGAAATACTGCTCTGTATATGGCACACACAGGGAGAAATAAAGCTCTGTATATGGCACACACAGGGAGAAATACTGCTCTGTATATGGCACACACAGGGAGAAATACTGCTCTGTATATGGCACAAACAGGGAGAAATACAGCTCTGTATATGGCACACACAGGGAGAAATACAGCTCTGTATATGGCACACACAGGGAGAAATACAGCTCTGTATATTGCACACACAGTGAGAAATACTGATCTGTATATGGCACACACAGGGAGAAATACTGATCTGTATATGGCACACACAGGGAGAAATACTGCTCTGTATATGGCACACACAGGAAGAAATACTGATCTGTATATTGCACACACAGGGAGAAATACAGCTCTGTATATGGCACACACAGGAAGAAATACTGATCTGTATTTGGCACACACAGGGGGAAATACTGCTCTGTATATGGCACACACAGGGAGAAATACTGCTCTGTATATGGCACACACAGGGAGAAATAAAGATCTGTATATGGCACACACAGGGAGAAATAAAGCTCTGTATATGGCACACACAGGGAGAAATACAGCTCTGTATATGGCACACACAGGGAGAAATACTGCTCTGTATATGGCACACACAGGGAGAAATAAAGCTCTGTATATGGCACACACAGGGAGAAATACTGCTCTGTATATGGCACACACAGGGAGAAATACTGCTCTGTATATGGCACACACAGGGAGAAATACAGCTCTGTATATGGCACACACAGGGAGAAATACAGCTCTGTATATGGCACACACAGGGAGAAATACAGCTCTGTATATTGCACACACAGTGAGAAATACTGATCTGTATATGGCACACACAGGGAGAAATACTGCTCTGTATATGGCACACACAGGGAGAAATACTGCTCTGTGTATGGCACACACAGGGAGAAATACTGATCTGTATATGGCACACACAGTGAGAAATACAGCTCTGTATATGGCACACACAGGGAGAAATACAGCTCTGTATATGGCACACACAGGGAGAAATACAGCTCTGTATATGGCACACACAGGGAGAAATACAGCTCTGTATATGGCACACACAGGGAGAAATACTGATCTGTATATGGCACACACAGGGAGAAATACAGCTCTGTATATGGCACACACAGGGAGAAATACTGCTCTGTATATGGCACACACAGGGAGAAATACTGCTCTGTATATGGCACACACACAGAGAAATACTGCTCTGTATATGGCACACACAGGGAGAAATACTGCTCTGTATATAGCACAAACAGGGAGAAATACAGCTCTGTATATGGCACACACAGGGAGAAATACAGCTCTGTATATGGCACACACAGGGAGAAATACTGCTCTGTATATGGCACACACAGGGAGTAATACAGCTCTGTATATGGCACACACAGGGAGAAATACTGCTCTGTATATGGCACACACAGGGAGAAATACTGCTCTGTATATGGCACAAACAGGGAGAAATACAGCTCTGTATATGGCACACACAGGGAGAAATACAGCTCTGTATATGGCACACACAGGGAGAAATACAGCTCTGTATATGGCACACACAGGGAGAAATACTGCTCTGTATATGGCACACACAGGGAGAAATAAAGCTCTGTATATGGCACACACAGGGAGAAATACTGCTCTGTATATGGCACACACAGGGAGAAATACTGCTCTGTATATGGCACACACAGGGAGAAATACACAGATATGGCACACACAGGGAGAAATAAAGCTCTGTATATGGCACACACAGGGAGAAATACAGCTCTGTATATGGCACACACAGGGAGAAATACTGCTCTGTATATGGCACACACAGGGAGAAATAAAGCTCTGTATATGGCACACACAGGGAGAAATACTGCTCTGTATATGGCACACACAGGGAGAAATACTGCTCTGTATATGGCACACACAGGGAGAAATACAGCTCTGTATATGGCACACACAGGGAGAAATACAGCTCTGTATATGGCACACACAGGGAGAAATACAGCTCTGTATATTGCACACACAGTGAGAAATACTGATCTGTATATGGCACACACAGGGAGAAATACTGCTCTGTATATGGCACACACAGGGAGAAATACTGCTCTGTGTATGGCACACACAGGGAGAAATACTGATCTGTATATGGCACACACAGTGAGAAATACAGCTCTGTATATGGCACACACAGGGAGAAATACTGCTCTGTATATGGCACACACAGGGAGAAATACAGCTCTGTATATGGCACACACAGGGAGAAATACTGATCTGTATATGGCACACACAGGGAGAAATACTGCTCTGTATATGGCACACACAGGGAGTAATACAGCTCTGTATATGGCACACACAGGGAGAAATACTGCTCTGTATATGGCACACACACAGAGAAATACTGCTCTGTATATGGCACACACAGGGAGAAATACTGCTCTGTATATGGCACAAACAGGGAGAAATACAGCTCTGTATATGGCACACACAGGGAGAAATACAGCTCTGTATATGGCACACACAGGGAGAAATACTGCTCTGTATATGGCACACACAGGGAGTAATACAGCTCTGTATATGGCACACACAGGGAGAAATACTGCTCTGTATATGGCACACACAGGGAGAAATACTGCTCTGTATATGGCACAAACAGGGAGAAATACAGCTCTGTATATGGCACACACAGGGAGAAATACAACTCTGTATATGGCACACACAGGGAGAAATACAGCTCTGTATATGGCACACACAGGGAGAAATACTGCTCTGTATATGGCACACACAGGGAGAAATAAAGCTCTGTATATGGCACACACAGGGAGAAATACTGCTCTGTATATGGCACACACAGGGAGAAATACTGCTCTGTATATGGCACAAACAGGGAGAAATACAGCTCTGTATATGGCACACACAGGGAGAAATACAGCTCTGTATATGGCACACACAGGGAGAAATACAGCTCTGTATATTGCACACACAGTGAGAAATACTGATCTGTATATGGCACACACAGGGAGAAATACTGCTCTGTATATGGCACACACAGGGAGAAATACTGCTCTGTGTATGGCACACACAGGGAGAAATACAGCTCTGTATATGGCACACACAGGGAGAAATACTGCTCTGTATATGGCACACACAGGGAGAAATACAGCTCTGTATATGGCACACACAGGGAGAAATACTGATCTGTATATGGCACACACAGGGAGAAATACTGCTCTGTATATGGCACACACAGGGAGTAATACAGCTCTGTATATGGCACACACAGGGAGAAATACTGCTCTGTATATGGCACACACACAGAGAAATACTGCTCTGTATATGGCACACACAGGGAGAAATACTGCTCTGTATATAGCACAAACAGGGAGAAATACAGCTCTGTATATGGCACACACAGGGAGAAATACAGCTCTGTATATGGCACACACAGGGAGAAATACTGCTCTGTATATGGCACACACAGGGAGAAATACTGCTCTGTATATGGCACACACAGGGAGAAATACTGCTCTGTATATGGCACACACAGGGAGAAATACTGCTCTGTATATGGCACAAACACGGAGAAATACTGCTCTGTATATGGCGCACACAGGGAGAAATACTGCTCTGTATATGGCACACACAGGGAGAAATACTTCTCTTTATGTGGCTCAAACAAGTAGATAATTCTGTGCCTGGCAAAAAGGAGTTGATCACTGCTGAGTAAACTTCCTAGACGTGAATGCTGACTATAATGCTATTAAATATCCAGCACTGCTACTGCCGGGTCCTCACGTAGTAAAAATATGCCATAATCTATACATTCTGCTATGTACGGCGATTTATACATAAATACAAATTCTACCAAAGGAAAAATATTTCATACTCACCACATTCCATCATCATCTTCACGTATTAACTGAACTATATCCCCACACTTGACCCGGAACTCATCACATTTCTCGTAATCGGCCACAACGGTGTATTTACCAGGAACCTGAAATGAAAAGCAAACAAATACTAAGACAGAAACACAGAACCTGCTGTTATTTCCACTGAAATGCGATATGAATGCAAAGCAAGCAAATATTAACAGAGATTGCCTAAAGTCTCACAGTTAGTGTGTAATCTCCTTATTGTTAAACTGCATTTGTTGGCAGGAAACTATCAATATATAAACATGCTAATTCTTTATTGGCCTAATTTAATGTTTAGAAAACATTTGCTCATGTTACCTTGGTGTAAAGACTGTTTAATACATTCTTTATACTTACATAGACCTTAGACATAAAACTCGTTGAGTTTGTAAGATAAAAAGTTTAATTATGTGTTGTACAAAGAAAAGTCAGCTTTGCAAGTGCACACCGGCTTCAGAAGCCTAACACTTGACATATTTGTCCCAAACTGTCCCCAGCAGGGATGAGCAGAAAAGGAAATGCAAATCAATGGAGATGTTAACTTCAGAAACAACAGATTGGGCGCTTTAAATAAGGCAAGTGGTGGGCGGAGTTTGGCTCTTAAAAACAATTGCAGCAAAGTATTAATTTGTTCTAAAAACTTTCATACTTGGCTGATATGTTAATAACAAGCAAAAGAAAAGCATAAAAGAAAAATTCCTTTAAAATAGGTTTAAAAAAAAAAAAGTGGCATAAAGAATAAATATATGTTTAAAACATTGTTTTGTTGTTAGGTAAATATTGCAGGGTTTTACTGTTTCTAAGCAGTCCTCCCACCCTGGAAGTCCTTTTGGGTATGTTTATCTGGTGTACACCCAGATATAAATGAACTTGTGCACAGAATTAAGTAATCCTTATGCAGCATGTTGCAGGATCAGTAAAGCTGCACTATATTCATTAAACTCAAATAATTTATACCAGGCGTATAAAAGCAATATTCAAAACATTCTAAAAAAATTTGCATTAAAAAAAAGTTTAATTTAATCTTTGAAATGAACTAAAAGCACATATCAGTGTACAATTCATCCCTAGGGACAGCAACAACTCAAGAACGACTGCTACAGTGTTAAGGGAGAACAGGGACAAGCCTGACAAGCTTAAAAGTAAAAAAATAAATACATGAAAAATAAATAATAAACTTACAATTTAAATGCATTTTAAATGCAATAAAGATAACAATACGTTATTCATTAAAGTGATGGTAAATTCATACCAACTGCTCAACATATTTTAAAAGCTCTTATCCTAACTAGCATATTAAAAACATCAGTTTACTGAATAACTTCAATTTTATTACGGTAACGTTACAGTTTTATATTCAGCCTCTCTCGAAAATTTTCTAAGCTACTGCTTTCATTGACATACGTTTTAGCCAATCATCAGCTCACCATGCACCCCATGTTAAAAAGTACCTAAACGCTCCCGTGCTCTGAACTCACTAATTACGATGCGCAAGAGCAACTCTTACACTACTTGCGCATTTGAAATAGAGAATCCTCAGCTCTAGGATTCTCTATTTCAAATGTGCAAGTAGCGTAAGAGTTGCCCATGCACATTGCATCACAATTAGTGAGTTCAGAGCACGGGAGCGTTTAGGTACTTTTTAACATGGGGCGCATGGTGAGCTGATGATTGGCTAAAATGTATGTCAATCAAAGCAGTAGCTTAGAAAATTTTCAAGAGAGGTTGAATATAAAACTGTAACGTTACCGCAATAAAATTGAAATTATTCAGTAAACTGATATTTTTAATATTAAAAAAGCATATCGATATGCTAGTTAGGATAAGAGCTTTTAAAATATGTTGAGCAGTTGGTATGAATTTACCATCACTTTAAACACTTCTAGGCTGTAATATGAAATGCTTAACTATGCACAGTAAAGCAAATTGCAATATACTTTTATAATTTATTTGCCCCTCAATTCAAGCAGAAGTGCAGACTTCAGGCTCCACACTACATTCTGCACAGTAATTGGTTCCACACTCCTACATTCTGCACAGTAATTGGTTCCACACTCCTACATTCTGCACAGTAATTGGTTCCACAATCCTACATTCTCCACAGTAATTGGTTTAAAGGCTCCTACATTCTGCACAGTAATTGGTTGCACTCTCTAGTGACCCATTTATAACGCTCGCTAATTTGTCTCAGCAGAGAAGAAAATCTGCCAGTACAACATGGTGGTCCCCAAAGTTTTATGGACACTAAAATGTTAAAAAAAAAAAAAAAAAAACCCCAGCTAATTGCAGTTCCCTAGTAAGCCCCAAACGTTGCTGTTTTTGGACCTCCACCTTGTAATAAAGTGAGTTATACTTTTATGTGCTCTGGGACTTTGTGTTCTTTGATGCAGTAATTGAGGCCTGCAGTGGGTCTCTTGTCTTGCACTTGCACATCACTAAAGGACTGATTGCCGTTTCCCATTTTTTATGCAGTTCCCTAGTAGCCAAGCCGTTGTCATAAAATGTGTTAATGTAGGAATTGTAATATTTTAAATATTCTGTTTTTAAAGATGGAGGGGAGGCTATATGCTTATGACATGATTTGGTGCAAGTACAAGTGTTAGAAACATGCCTGCCTTCAATTGCGCCTACTTGTAGAATATTAACCCTTGTGTGTCACTATGCCTACAACATGACCATTTGTCCCTAGAGTATTATTTTGATACAGTGATGTAAACACTGCAAGTTTTTGGGGCCACATGTGTTTAACTTGAGAACTTGTCTGCACTGCTTTGTGGGAGTGTAATGCCTCACGCGATTAGCCTGTCAATCACCCCGGGTGAGCGAGATTGTGGTGATTTCTCTCCGCCAACTCAGAGGTCTAATGATGACTGTTGCTTCTTACATAGCGGAAATAAGGCTTGCATGTGCGCTTCGGCCCCGCAAGGTCTCTGAAGCAGCTTACGCAACTTACCACCCCTGTTATGGCCGTGAAGAAGTATATGCAAAATTTATTTATATATATATATATATATATATATATATATATCAAAATAACAAGAGTATTGCATTGAGCAATGATACTTTTTTATTGGACTAACTATACATTTATAAGTTGATAATATATATATATTATAAATATAAATAAATGTCTCTGCACTCAAATGAGTAATAATGGGTCAAAACAAGCTAATGACTCAGGAATGTAGCTTCAAAATGAATATAACATTTAATGAGAACATGATGTACATACCTAATACCAAAATCACAAAACCCTAAATTAAAGGACATAATCAGAACAAATGCATACAGAACAAACATACAACATAACACATACTGTGCATCCCCAGTTAGAGAGAAAAGATTCAGAGCCAGTCCAGACTGTAATTAGTGTATATGCTTATAAGCAAAGCAAATGGTTATAGCAAAGTAGGATGCAAGCGGCAATGCAAAGCAGTTCATGCAAGTGTCGCAATTTGTGGCAACTTGAAAGTAATGAAGCAGTTTATGCAATATGATTCTTGCCCACGGCAACGTGCTGAACAGCAAGAATAAGCAGGAAATATAAGCTTCTGAATAAACAGTTCCTGTTATGAATCAACTTATAAACCCAGGTAACCGGTGGTGTAAGGGTTAAGCTATCCCCTGTGTATATGAAAAGACTTGGCCTGTCGCTCCAGAAAAGCCTCCTTCTTTTAAGGCTACTAGAACAGAATCGCTAATCCATTGGCTACAAATAGTAAGACATAAATAATTGATTTTTGTCTTACTATTTGTAGCCAATGGATTCGCGATTCTGTTTACAGTCATATGTTACACTTTTGTTGTCAAGTATTCGTCTGTCAAAATGCCAATTTCTAAAAGCTATACCTAGGACGCCAGACCGGAAGCCAATGCAAGCGGGGTTACTTGAATTTACCTGCGGGAGTTTCCTGTTTTAAGTGCTTCACCCCAGTATCAGTGAGACGCACTTCCAGACAACTGTGGATTTCATCAGCAGGACTGCTGCCAAGTAACTCTCGAATCCAGACGGAGTGGGTGAGATCGCTCATAGAGCTCAACTTTAAGGGCATTCCCTGTGTGTTACCGGCGGACTTCGGTCCTGGAGAGCTGGTGCTGTTCAAGTCTTTTCATATACACAGGGGATAGCTTAACCCTTACACCACTGGTTACCTGGGTTGATAAGTTGATTCATAACAGGAACTGTTTATTTACAAGCTTATATTTCCTGCTTATTCTTGCTGTTCAGCACGTTGCCGTGGGCAAGAATCATATTGCATAAACTGCTTCATTACTTTCAAGTTGCCACAAATTGCTACACTTGCATGAACTGCTTTGCATTGCCGCTTGCATCCTACTTTGCTATAACCATTTGCTTTGCTTATAAGCATATACACTAATTACAGTCTGGACTGGCTCTGAATCTTTTCTCTCTAACTGGGGATGCCCAGTATCAGTATGTGTTATGTTGTATGTTTGTTCTGTATGCATTTGTTCTGATTATGTCCTTTAATTTAGGGTTTTGTGATTTTGGTATTAGGTATGTACATCATGTTCTCATTAAAGGGACATTAAACACTAAATAAATGCTAGATAGAATGATGCATTCAAAGAAAAGATTAGTTTGAGAATAACCTGTAGATGTATTTTTTAAAGTTTCATTAGTTGTTTAAATAGTGACAAAATAAGTGTAAAGTTTTACGGCTAGATTTGGAGTTTGGCGTTAGCCGTGAAAACCAGCGTTAGAGGCTCCTAACGCTGGTTTTAGGCTAACTCCGGTATTTGGAGTCACTCAAAAAAGGGTCTAACGCTCACTTTTCAGCCGCGACTTTTCCATACCGCAGATCCCCTTACGTCAATTGCGTATCCTATCTTTTCAATGGGATCTTTCTAACTCCGGTATTTAGAGTCGTGTCTGAAGTGAGCGTTAGAAATCTAACGACAAAACTCCAGCCGCAGAAAAAAGTCAGTAGTTAAGAGCTTTTTGGGCTAACGCCGGTTCATAAAGCTCTTAACTACTGTACTCTAAAGTACACTAACACCCATAAACTACCTATGTACCCCTAAACCGAGGTCCCCCCACATCGCCGCCACTCGATTAAATTTTTTTAACCCCTAATCTGCCGACCGTCACCTACGTTATACTTATGTACCCCTAATCTGCTGCCCCTAACACCGCCGACCCCTGTATTATATTTATTAACCCCTAATCTGCCCCCCACAACGTCGCCGCCAGCTACCTAAAATAATTAACCCCTAATCTGCCGACCGCAAAGCGCCGCCACCTACATTATAGCTATGTACCCCTAATCTGCTGCCCCTAACACCGCCGACCCCTATATTATATTTATTAACCCCTAATCTGCCCCCCTCAACGTCGCCTCCACCTGCCTACACTTATTAACCCCTAATCTGCCGAGCGGACCTGAGCGCTACTATAATAAAGTTATTAACCCCTAATCCGTCTCACTAACCCTATAATAAATAGTATTAACCCCTAATCTGCCCTCCCTAACATCGCCGACACCTAACTTCAATTATTAACCCCTAATCTGCCGACTGGAGCTCACCGCTATTCTAATAAATGTATTAACCCCTAAAGCTAAGTCTAACCCTAACACTAACACCCCCCTAAGTTAAATATAATTTAAATGTAACGAAATTAATTATCTCTTATTAAATAAATTATTCCTATTTAAAGCTAAATACTTACCTGTAAAATAAATCCTAATATAGCTACAATATAAATTATAATTACATTGTAGCTATTTTAGGATTAATATTTATTTTACAGGCAACTTTGTAATTATTTTAACCATGTACAATAGCTATTAAATAGTTAAGAACTATTTAATAGTTACCTAGTTAAAATAATTACAAAATTACCTGTAAAATAAATCCTAACCTAAGTTAGAATTAAACCTAACACTATACTATCATTAAATTAATTAAATAAAATACCTACAATTACCTACAATTAAACCTAACACTACACTATCAATACATTAATTAAATACAATATCTACAAATAAATACAATGAAATAAACTAACTAAAGTACAAAAAATAAAAAAGAACTAAGTTACAAAAAATAAAAAAATATTTACAAACATAAGAAAAATATTAAAACAATTTTAAACTAATTACACCTACTCTAAGCCCCCTAATAAAATAACAAAGACCCCCAAAATAAAAAATGCCCTACCCTATTCTAAATTACTAAAGTTCAAAGCTCTTTTACCTTACCAGCCCTGAACAGGGCCCTTTGCGGGGCATGCCCAGTGGCGGCTGGTGAAGTTTGAAGTTGGGGGGGCACACTAGACCACACACCATGAAATAAAGCCCCACCCCTCCCTCAGATGGCTCCGCCCATGAATTGCTTTATATATATATATATATATATATATATTGTAATAAGGGAGGGAGAAATATGTATTATTTACTACCCATTTCATACAATTACATGTACCTTATAAATCTACAGATTTATGCTCTCAATTCATTCACACATGCCTTGTGTCACAATGCATTATGCCTGCTTCCCTTTGTGAAGCAGAGTGCATAGAGCCAATTTAAATAAAAGCTGCAAAAATTATAAAAAGGTATATCCTGAAACACTTTTTATAACCCCATTATGAAACATATTGCCAAACATGAAACTCATTGCCAAACATGAGTCAGATAGTGCTTCCATAGGAAAATGGTTTTGCTTCTGCAGTTCTGCTCAAATTAAATGTACTTAAATTGAAACAATTTTGTTCCTGATCATAAATAGTTAAACAAGGCAGCCAGAAAGGGCTCTAACCCCCCCCCACCCCCACCCCTTGAATGTTTTGCCTGCAGAGAGCTGCCTGTCAAGAGGATATGCAGCCTGAGATAACTCACACAGTAATAAAACAACTAAGCAGCCATTAGTGTATATTACAAATAATGTTGTTATTTGCCCATCATTATCATATTGATGCTATTGGGTATTGCCCCCACCCATACTGCCAAATATATATACAACCTGCTACAGGACCTAGTTGGAACAGGACTCATTTAACAATAAATAAAAGTCATTTATTGTGGTCACCTTTCACCCTGCTTCCTTGCTATCTGACCTGTATTGCGTCCCTCAGGCTGCCTCTTACCCGTTCTCTTCACACTCTGCACCATTAATCTTGCTTGCTCTCCGGTTCAGCTCTACTCTAACCTCCCCCTTCACAACTTGCTCAAGACGAAGTAAGCTATGAAGGGGGAGTGCAGAGTACAGCTGAACCGGGCAGCAAGATTAATCTTGCAGAGACTCAAGCACATGGCGAGATGAGGGCTTTGATGTAAATATTTTGCTGAAAACAGGTTCAGCTCTGATCCTCCTCTCTCCCCCTTCACAATTTTGAGCCATGATCTCCTGTGTGTGACCGTTAAAATCAATATAGTAATAGTAATACGTATAACAGTGTTATACAGTACTTACTGTGAAAGCTCTCTCCCAGACTGCCACCATTATTTTCTTCTGCCGCTCTGTGCCTTTTCAAAAGGCTTGTGTGCACTGCTCACGCTGACCAGGCTCCTCCTTCCGCACACCGTCATCACACTGTCTCAATGCACTAGGAGCACAGTCAGAACTGTGCGATTAAGAAGCTATAGGGCTGGGTAGGGAGGCGGCGCTGCAGTCACTCAAAAATAAGTGCTAAGATCTTGTAGCCTATACTTCTACCTATCGCACGTGCGATGCGATAGATAGAACAGTAACACAACAGCATTTTTTTTTCTAAATTAGCCTGGAACCCTTTTTAGCTGAATAAATATAATTTTTCCCAATAGGGAGCTATTGGAAAATTTATATTTATTCAGCCAAAAATTTTATTTTTTTCCCCCTCTTCCCCCTCTCTCTTTGGGTGTTCACGTGCGATCGTGCTCCTATAGAGGAGCCTCCACTGGGCATGCCCCAAGAAGTTCAGCTCTTTTGCCTGTAAAAAAAAACATACAATACCCCCCCCCAACATTACAACCCACCACCCACATACCCCTAATCTAACCCAAACCCCCCTTAAATAAACCTAACACTAAGCCCCTGAAGATCATCCTACCTTGTCTTCACCTCACCAGGTATCACCGATCTGTCCTGGCTCCAAAATCTTCATCCAACCCAAGCGGGGGCTGGCGATCCATCATCCGGTGGCTGAAGAGGTCCAGAAGAGGCTCCAAAGTCTTCATCCTATCCGGGAAGAAGAGGCGATCCGGACCGGCAACCATCTTGATCCAAGCGGCATCTTCTATCTTCATCCGATGACGACCGGCTCCATCCTGAAGACCTCCACCGCGGACCCATCTTCTTCCGGCGAAGTCCAACTGAAGAATGACGGTTCCTTTAAGGGACGTCATCCAAGATGGCGTCCCTCGAATTCCGATTGGCTAATAGGATTCTATCAGCCAATCGGAATTAAGGTAGGAATATTCTGATTGGCTGATGGAATCACCCAATCAGAATCAAGTTCAATCCGATTGGCTGATCCAATCAGCCAATCAGATTGAGCTTGCATTCTATTGGCTGATCGGAACAGCCAATAGAATGCGAGCTCAATCTGATTGGCTGATTGGATCAGCCAATCGGATTGAACTTGATTCTGATTGGCTGATTCCATCAGCCAATCAGAATATTCCTACCTTAATTCCGATTGGCTGATAGAATCCTATCAGCCAATCGGAATTCGAGGGACGCCATCTTGGATGACGTCCCTTAAAGGAACCGTCATTCTTCAGTTGGACGTCGCCGGAAGAAGATGGGTCCGCGGTGGAGGTCTTCAGGATGGAGCCGGTCGTCATCGGATGAAGATAGAAGATGCCGCTTGGATCAAGATGGTTGCCGGTCCGGATCGCCTCTTCTTCCCGGATAGGATGAAGACTTTGGAGCCTCTTCTGGACCTCTTCAGCCACCGGATGATGGATCACCAGCCCCCGCTTGGGTTGGATAAAGATTTTGGAGCCAGGATGGATCGGTGATACCTGGTGAGGTGAAGACAAGGTAGGATGATCTTCAGGGGCTTAGTGTTAGGTTTATTTAAGGGGGGTTTGGGTTAGATTAGGGGTATGTGGGTGGTGGGTTGTAATGTTGGGGGGGTGGGTTGTAATGTTGCCCCAAGAAGAGCTGAACTTCTTGGGGCATGCCCCGCAAAGGGCCCTGTTCAGGGCTGGTAAGGTAAAAGAGCTTTGAACTTTAGTAATTTAGAATAGGGTAGGGCATTTTTTATTTTGGGGGTCTTTGTTATTTTATTAGGGGGCTTAGAGTAGGTGTAATTAGTTTAAAATTGTTGTAATATTTTTCTTATGTTTGTAAATATTTTTTTATTTTTTGTAACTTAGTTCTTTTTTATTTTTTGTACTTTAGTTAGTTTATTTCATTGTATTTATTTGTGGATATTGTATTTAATTAATGTATTGATAGTGTAGTGTTAGGTTTAATTGTAGGTAATTGTAGGTATTTTATTTAATTAATTTAATGATAGTATAGTGTTAGGTTTAATTCTAACTTAGGTTAGGATTTATTTTACAGGTAATTTTGTAATTATTTTAACTAGGTAACTATTAAATAGTTCTTAACTATTTAATAGCTATTGTACATTGTTAAAATAATTACAAAGTTGCCAGTAAAATAAATATTAATCCTAAAATAGCTACAATGTAATTATAATTTATATTGTAGCTATATTAAGATTTATTTTACAGGTAAGTATTTAGCTTTAAATAGGAATAATTTATTTAATAAGAGATAATTAATTTTGTTAGATGTAAATTATATTTAACTTAGGGGGGTGTTAGTGTTAGGGTTAGACTTAGCTTTTGGGGTTAATACATTTATTAGAATAGCGGTGAGCTCCAGTCGGCAGATTAGTGGTTAATAATTGAAGTTAGGTGTCGGCGATGTTAGGGAGGGCAGATTAGGGGTTAATACTATTTATTATAGGGTTAGTGAGGCGGATTAGGGGTTAATAACTTTATTATAGTAGCGCTCAGGTCCGCTTGGCAGATTAGGGGTTAATAAGTGTAGGCAGGTGGAGGCGACGTTGTGGAGGGCAGATTAGGGGTTAATAAATATAATATAGGGGTCGGCGATGTTAGGGCAGCAGATTAGGGGTACATAGGGATAATGTAAGTAGCGGCGGTTTACGGAGCGGCAGATTAGGGGTTAATAATAATATGCAGGGGTCAGCGATAGCGGGGGCGGCAGATTAGGGGTTAATAAGTGTAAGGTTAGGGGTGTTTAGACTCGGGGTACATGTTAGAGTGTTAGGTGCAGACGTAGGAAGTGTTTCCGCATAGCAAACAATGGGGCTGCGTTAGGAGCTGAACGCGGCTTTTTTGCAGGTGTTAGGTTTTTTTTTAGCTCAAACAGCCCCATTGTTTCCTATGGGGGAATCGTGCACGAGCACGTTTTTGAGGCTGGCCGCTTGCGTAAGCAACTCTGGTATCGAGAGTTGAAGCTGCGTTAAATATGCTCTACGCTCCTTTTTTGGAGCCTAACGCAGCCTTTATGTGGACTCTCAATACCAGAGTTATTTTTATGGTGCGGCCAGAAAAAAGCCGGCGTTAGCTTTTCGGGTCGTTACCGACAAAACTCCAAATCTAGCCGTTAGTGTCTATAAAACAATAGGAGCTGCCATGTTGTAACTTAGGTTACCTTCTCTGCTGTGGCCAATTAGAGACAGTTCTAAATAGGTCACTAGAGTGTGCAGCCAATGGCTGTGTGGAATATAACAGTGTTCTGTACTTCCATTTATAACAGGAATTATAAACCTCACAATTTCAGAATGGAATAACAGGAAAAGGGGACAAAATAAATAATGAAAGTATATTGCAGAGTTTTGTTTATATATACGATTTATCATTTTATATTATAATCTTAAAGTGCTTAATTTCCCTTTAAATGTTATATTCATTTTGAAGCTACATTCCTGAGTCATTAGCTTGTTTTGACCCATTATTACTCATCTGAGTACGGAGACATTTATTTATATTTATAATATTTTTTCTGAGGTATTGTGGTAGTAGTGTACCTCTGCCTCGGGCACTCCTCTTTTTTACTTGATTTTTTTCACTCCATTACATTGGTGCTTATCTCTTCAAAGTATTTTATATATATATATATATATATATATATATATATATATATATATATATATATATATATATATATATATATATATATATATGTATATTTAATTACGGACATGTTTAATTGAAAGATGGATAAAAATTAGTAACAAAGTTTAATAATTGTTAAAATCAAATACAAAATTCTGAATGTTTAAGGGATTATATTGGGAAAGATCATACCTATATATAGCTAGCTACATTATTATTACTCTTATGGTCAGAATTTCCTTTTTTTTGGGAGAGCAAACAAAATAATAATAATAAAAAACATCCTGCAAGCACCCATGTATACCATACACTCAGCATATGTGTGTAAGCTGTGGGTGAACAGGGCTTACTGCAGTATGCTAGGAGGGCGGCGTGTACAAGAAAAGCTGCTATCACCATATATGGTAATAACCTTTTTAAGATATAAAAATAAAGCAGGTGTTGATGTGTTTTTTGTTACATTTGAAATACATTATTGTTTATTTGAAAAAACTTCCCTTTAATTAAATATATGTTGTATCTATGCCCCTTTAAACTTACACTCTGGCATTGTGACAGTTGACAGACAACTAATAATGCTGAAATTAAATATGAAATGAAATATCAGTTAAACATTATTTAAATGTTTTACCAAATTTTAATTCCAGATAATTTAGATGTGAAATACCATTGATCTTACTAGTTTTTTTTCTTCTGTATTTTCTGTTCCTTCTTCTTCCGCATCAGAGGAATTTAATGGATCTTCTCCACTTGACCAACCATCATTATTTTCTTCGGAGGCATCAAGAGACTGAGATGTTCTGTTCCAGCCTAATAATCATAAATGGACAAGATGAGCAAACAAAGATTAGAAGTCTCTATATTCTAAATCAGCAGTTCTGTCCCCAGGAAGCACCAACTGTCTAGGACTTCAATGACTCAATCACCTTTTTTTATGTTCAGGACAACCAAAATGTTTGATATCTCTCAATAATAAATTATATTTTATTATGTAATAATTATCTATTAATAATCCAATAACGTTGACATTAAAACTATCACTTTTGATAATTATCCGGTGCTATAAATATTGCAAAATAAATGTTATGTCAGATTTGCAGATCAGGTAAACTTGTAAAGCACTTATAAGCATGCAGTAACTGTCGTGTTAAATTAGACTATATAAAAATATATTTTATCAGTTTCTTAAATTTTGCATAGCTTTATGCTTTTGGAAAAATAAACTTTATAAATAAACTTTATAAATAAAATAAAATTTTCTGATGAGCACAGTATGTATTACATTGTTACAAACACTGTTGCAAACATCGCAACCACATAGATCTCAGAACACATGCACCCTCCTGAGCCTACCTAGATATGCCATAATGAAAATGAGCTAAAGATTTTCAAAGGATATTAAGAGAACAAAATTACATTGATAATAAACAAACATTGATGCTCTATCTAAATTTAAACTTTCATGTCCTATTAATTTCATAATTTTGATTTACAGTGAAACTTTCATGCATTGTGGTCCTAAAGCAAATTGGCTATATTGTCGTACTAATCTTTTTTTTATTATTGTGACCCATAAGGCTTTTTCTCTAGTGTTACATATGTTACTTACTGCAGAGACCACAGTGTTTTTGAAATCCAGTCCAACAGGCCAGATTTTCATGATCTCTGAACACGAGCACAGGTAAAACAATCACATGATCAGTAACCATGGTTACTAGCCTGCTCTCACCCATCAGCTAATTATTTCACTTGTGATCTAGTACAGATATAAGGAAAATCTGGTTAGTTGGTGTACCCTGAGCACTAGAGTTGAAAACCATTGAGTTTGTGCATGTACAGTTGCGAACTCTTAGGAAAAAAATCCAAGGATGTCTCAGCAGCGCAACCAGGTAAAGAGGTGACAGGACTACTGACCAGACCATTGATAATTTCCAACATAAAACACCCAATGTAAATTGGAACCAATATACACAAAATAATAAATGTTGTATTATATTATCTCATCTAATCTAGTTGGTGGCAATCTAACATGATTGAGATGAACATAGTCTAGTGGCAAAAGTTTTAAAGCAGCAATAGAAAGTAATATCAAATACACTGGCCTTTGTACAAAGGGTAAATGATTGTTCAAATCAGTTCAAACAGAAAGTCCAAATCAAACTAATGATTCAGATAGAATATACAATTTTTAACAACTTTCCAGTTTAATTCTATCTGGTTTACTTCGTTTTCTTGGAATCCTTTCTTGAAAAGCATACCTAGGTAGGCTCAGGAGCAGTGATTCACTACTAGAAGCTGCTGATTGGTGTCTATACATATATACCTTTTGTCATTTGCTTACCCAATGTATTCAGCTAGCTTCCAGTAATGCATTGATGCTTCTCTAACAAAGGATACCAAAAGAATAAAACATTTGATAAAAGTACATTGGAAAGTTGTTTAAAATTGTATGAATCAGGAAAGAAAAGATGTGGGTTTCATGTCCCTTTAAGGGAATCAAACTGGAGTATTTTATTCCATCAATTGTGTTCCTTAAGAAAAGGTTTGGAAATCAGTGGTAAAAGAGAAAGATAGATAAGCAAAACTTGTTTAAGTGTGATGCATATTGCTGTGAAGTCTTTAGGGTTGAGTTAAATATCCCACTTATGGGGGCAAAGAATAGTTTTGAATTTGAGACAATAGGGCTCACAGGGCTTACTTCCTCCAAGCATAAGAGTACATCTGGGTGTAGCAGACTTACTAGACAAACCAAGCATAAAAGTACATCTGGGTGTAGCAGGTTTACTAGACAAACCAAGCATAAAAGTACATCTGGGTGTAGCAGGTTTACTAGACAAGTTAGTCAAACCAAGCATATGAGTACATCTGGGTGTAGCAGGCTTACTAGACAAACCAAGCATAAGAGTACATCTGGGTGTAGCAGGCTTACTAGACAAACCAAGCATAAGAGTACATCTGGGTGTAGCAGGTTTACTAGACAAACCAAGCATAAGAGTACATCTGAGTGTAGCAGGTTTACTAGACAAACCAAGCATAAGAGTACATCTGGGTGTAGCACGTTTACTAGACACATTAGTCAAACCAAGCATAAGAGTACATCTGGGTGTACCAGGTTTACTAGACAAACCAAGCATAAGAGTACATCTGGGTGTAGCAGGTTTACTAGACAAACCAAGCATAAGAGTACATCTGGGTGTACCACGTTTACTAGACACATTAGTCAAACCAAGCATAAGAGTACATCTGGGTGTAGCAGGTTTACTAGACAAGCTAGTCAAACCAAGCATAAGAGTACATTTGGGTGTAGTAGGTTTACTAGACAAGCTAGACAAACCAAGCATAAGAGTACATCTGAGTGTAGAAGGTTTACTAGACAAGTTAGTCAAACCAAGCATAAGAGTACATCTGGGTGTAGCAGGCTTACTAGACAAGTTAGTCAAACCAAGCATAAGAGTACATCTGGGTGTAGCAGGTTTACTAGACAAGTTAGTCAAACCAAGCATGCAAGTACATCTGGGTGTATCAGGCTTACTAGACAAGTTAGTCAAACCAAGCATAAGAGTACATCTGGGTGTAGCAGGTTTACTAGGAAAGCTAGTCAAACCAAGCATACAAGTACATCTGGGTGTAGCAGGCTTACTAGACAAGTTAGTCAAAACATTGAGGTGTAGCAGGTTTACTAGACAAACCAAGCATAAGAGTACATCTGGGTGTAGAAGGTTTACTAGACAAGTTAGTCAAAACAAGCGTAAGAGTATATCTGGGTGTAGCAGGTTACTAGACAAACCAAGCATAAGAGTCCTTCTGGGTGTAGCAGGTTTACTAGACAAACCAAGCATAAGTGTACATCTGGGTGTAGCAGGCTTACTAGACACGTTCGTCAAACCAAGCATAAGAGTACATCTGGGTGTAGCAGGTTTATTAGACAAGCTAGACAAACCAAGCATATTAGTACATCTGGATGTAGTAGGTTTACTAGACAAGCTAGTCAAACCAAGCATAATAGTACATCTAGGTGTAGCAGGTTTACTAGACAAACCAAGCATAAGAGTACATCTGGGTGTAGAAGGTTTACTAGACAAGTTAGTCAAAACAAGCATAAGAGTACATCTGGGTGTAGCAGGTTTACTAGACAAACCAAGCATAAGAGTACATCTGGGTGTAGCAGGTTTACTAGAGAAACCAAGCATAAGAGTACATCTGGGTGTAGCAGGTTTACTAGACAAACCAAGCATAAATGTACATTTGGGTGTAGCAGGTTTACTAGACAAACCAAGCATAAGTGTACATCTGGGTGTAGCAGGTTTACTAGACAAACCAAGCATAAGAGTGCATCTGGGTGTAGCAGGTTTACTAGACAAACCAAGCATAAGAGTACATCTGGGTGCAGCAGGTTTACTAAACAAACCAAGCATAAGAGTACATCTGGGTGTAGCAGGTTTACTAGACAAACCAAGCATAAGTGTACATCTGGGTGTAACAGGCTTACTAGACACATTAGTCAAACCAAGCATAAGAGTACATCTGGGTGTAGCAGGTTTACTAGACAAGCTAGACAAACCAAGCATAAGAGTACATCTGGGTGTAGCAGGTTTACTAGACAAACCAAGCATAAGAGTACATCTGAGTGTAGCAGGTTTACTAGACACGTTAGTCAAACCAAGCATAAGAGTACATCTGGGTGTAGTAGGTTTACTAGACAAACCAAGCATAAGAGTACATCTGGGTGTAGCAGGTTTACTAGACAAACCAAGCATACGAGTAAATCTGGGTGTAGCAGGCTTACTAGACAAACCAAGCATAAGAGTACATCTGGGTGTAGCAGGCTTACTAGACAAGCTAGTCAAACCAAGCATAAGAGTACATCTGAGTGTAGCTGGTTTACCAGACAAACCAAGCATAAGAGTACATCTGGGTGTAGAAGGTTTACTTGACAAGTTAGTCAAAACAAGCATAAGAGTACATCTGGGTGTAGCAGGTTTACTAGACAAACCAAGCATAAGAGTACATCTGGGTGTAGCAGGTTTACTAGACAAACCAAGCATAAGTGTACATCTGGGTGTAGCAGGTTTACTAGACAAACCAAGCATAAGAGTGCATCTGGGTGTAGCAGGTTTACTAGACAAACCAAGCATAAGAGTACATCTCGGTGTAGCAGGTTTACTAGACAAACCAAGCATAAGAGTACATCTGGGTGTAGCAGGTTTACTAGACAAACCAAGCATAAGTATACATCTGGGTGTAGCAGGTTTACTAGACAAACCAAGCATAAGTGTACATCTGGGTGTAGCAGGCTTACTAGACACGTTAGTCAAACCAAACATAAGAGTACATCTGGGTGTAGCAGGTTTACTAGACAAGCTAGACAAACCAAGCATAAGAGTACATCTGGGTGTAGTAGGTTTACTAGACAAACCAAGCATAAGAGTACATCTGGGTGTAGCAGGTTTACTAGACAAACCAAGCATAAGAGTACACCTGGGTGTAGAAGGTTTACTAGACAAGTTAGTCAAAACAAGCATAAGAGTACATCTGGGTGTAGCAGGTTTACTAGACAAACCAAGCATAAGTGTACATCTGGGTGTAGCAGGTTTACTAGACAAACCAAGCATAAGAGTGCATCTGGGTGTAGCAGATTTACTAGACAAACCAAGCATAAGAGTACATCTGGGTGTAGCAGGTTTACTAGACAAACCAAGCATAAGAGTACATCTGGGTGTAGCAGGTTTACTAGACAAACCAAGCATAAGTATACATCTGGGTGTAGCAGGTTTACTAGACAAACCAAGCATAAGTGTACATCTGGGTGTAGCAGGCTTACTAGACACGTTAGTCAAACCAAACATAAGAGTACATCTGGATGTAGCAGGCTTACTAGACACGTTAGTCAAACCAAGCATAAGAGTACATCTGGGTGTAGCAGGTTTACTAGACAAGCTAGACAAACCAAGGATAAGAGTACATTTGGGTGTAGTAGGTTTACTAGACAAACCAAGCATAAGAGTACATCTGGGTGTAGCAGGTTTACTAGACACGTTAGTCAAACCAAGCATAAGAGTACATCTGGGTGTAGCAGGTTTACTAGAGAAGCTAGACAAACCAAGCATAAGAGTACATCTGGGTGTAGTAGGTTTACTAGACAAGCTAGACAAAAAAAGCATAAGAGTACATCTGGGTGTAGTAGGTTTACTAGACAAGCTAGACAAACCAAGCATACGAGTACATCTGGGTGTAGTAGGCTTACTAGACAAACCAAACATAAGAGTACATCTGGGTGTAGCAGGCTTACTAGACAAGCTAGTCAAACAAAGCATAAGAGTACATCTGGGTGTAGTAGGTTTACTAGACAAGCTAGACAAACCAAGCATAAGAGTACATCTGGGTGTAGTAGGTTTACTAGACAAGTTAGTCAACCAAGCATAAGAGTACATCTGGGTGTAGCAGGTTTACTAGACAAGCTAGACAAACCAAACATGCGAGTACATCTAGGTGTAGTAGGTTTAATATACAAGCTAGACAAACCAAGCATAAGAGTACATCTGGGTGTAGTAGGTTTACTAGACAAGCTAGGCAAACCACGCATAAGAGTACATCTGGGTGTAGTAGGTTTACTAGACAAGCTAGACAAACCACGCATACGAGTACATCTGGGTGTAGCAGGCTTACTAGACAAACCAAGCATAATAGTACATCTGGGTGTAGCAGGCTTACTAGACAAGCTAGTCAAACCAAGCATAAGAGTACATTTGGGTATAGCAGGCTTACTAGACAAGCTAGACAAACCAAGCATAAGAGTACATCTGGGTGTAGTAGGTTTACTAGACAAGTTAGTCAAACCAAGCATAAGAGTACATCTGGGTGTAGCAGGTTTACTAGACAAGCTAGACAAACCAAGCATAAGAGTACATCTGAGTGTAGTAGGTTTAATAGACAAGCTAGACAAACCAAGCATAAGAGTACATCTGGGTGTAGCAGGTTTACTAGACAAGCTAGACAAACCAAGCATAAGGGTACATCTGGGTGTAGTAGGTTTACTAGACAAGGTAGGCAAACCAAGCATAAGAGTACATCTGGGTGTAGCAGGTTTACTAGACAAACCAAGCATAAGAGTACATCTGGGTGTAGCAGGTTTACTAGACAAGTTAGACAAACCAAGCATAAGAGTACATCTGGGTTTAGCAGGTTTACTAGACAAACCAAGCATAAGAGTACATCTGGGTGTAGCAGGTTTACTTAGTCAAACCAAGCATAAGAGTACATCTGGGTGTAGCAGGTTTACTAGAAAAGCTAGACAAACCAAGCATAAGAGTACATGTGGGTGTAGTAGGTTTACTAGACAAGCTAGACAAACCACACATAAGAGTACATCTGCAGAGACCACAGTGTTTTTCAAATCCAGTCCAACAGGCCAGATTTTCATGATCTCTGAACACGAGCACAGGTAAAACAATCACATGATCAGTAACCATGGTTACTAGCCTGCTCTCACCCATCAGCTAATTATTTCACTTGTGATCTAGTACAGATATAAGGAAAATCTGGTTAGTTGGTGTGCCCTGAGCACTAGAGTTGAAAACCATTGAGTTTGTGCATGTACAGTTGCCAACACTTAGGAAACAAAATCCAAGGATGTTTCAGCAGAGCAACCAAGTAAAGAGGTGACAGGACTACTGACCAGACCATTGATAATTTCCAACATAAAACACCCAATGTAAATTGGAACCAATATACACAAAATAATAAATGTTGTATTATATTATCTCATCTAATCTAGTTAGTGGCAATCTAACATGATTGAGATGAACATAGTCTAGTGGCTAAAGTTTTAAAGCAGCAATAGAAAGTAATATCAAATACACTGGCCTTTGTACAAAGGGTAAATGATTGTTCAAATCAGTTCAAACAGAAAGTCCAAATTAAACTAATGATTCAGATAGAATATACAATTTTAAACAACTTTCCAGTTTAATTCTATCTGGTTTGCTTTGTTTTCTTGGAATCCTTTGTTGAAAAGCATACCTAGGTAGGCTCAGGAGCAGTGATTCACTACTAGAAGCTGCTGATTGGTGTCTATACATATATACCAGTAAAGCATTGATGCTTCTCTAACAAAGGATACCAAAAGAATGAAACATTTGATAAAAGTACATTGGAAAGTTGTTTAAAATTGTATGAATCAGGAAAGAAAAGATGTGGGTTTCATGTCCCTTGCAGTGTTTCCCAACCCCGGTCCTCAAGTACCCCCAACAGTCTTGGTTTTCACTATAGCTGAACTAGAGCACAGGTGAAATAATCAGCTGATGGATAAGAGCAGGTTGGTTACTGATCAGCTGATTATTTCAGCTGTGCAACTGAGGACCGCAGTTGTGAAACACTGCTTTAAGGGAATCAAACTGGAGTATTTTATTCCATCAATTGTGTTCCTTAAGAAAAGGTTTGGAAATCAGTGGTAAAAGAGAAAGATAGATACGCAAAACTTGTTTAAGTGTGATGCATATTGCTGTGAAGTCTTTAGGGTTGAGTTAAATATCCCACTTATGGGGGCAAAGAATAGTTTTGAATTTGAGACATTAGCGCTCACAGGGCTTACTTCCTCCAAGCATAAGAGTACATCTGGGTGTAGCAGGCTTACTAAACAAGCTAGACAAACCAAGCATAAGAGTACATTTGGGTATAGCAGGCTTACTAGACAAGCTAGACAAACCAAGCATAAGAGTACATCTGGGTGTAGCAGGCTTACTAGACAAACCAAGCATAAAAGAGCATCTGGGTGTAGCAGGTTTACTAGACAAACCAAGCATAAGAGTACATCTGGGTGTAGCAGGTTTACTAGACAAGTTAGTCAAACCAAGCATAAGAGTACATCTGGGTGTAGCAGGCTTACTAGACAAGTTAGTCAAACCAAGCATAAGAGTACACCTGGGTGTAGCAGGTTTACTAGACAAGTTAGTCAAACCAAGCATAAGAGTACATCTGGGTGTAGCAGGCTTACTAGACAAACCAAGCATAAAAGTACATCTGGGTGTAGCACGTTTACTAGACAAGCCAAGCATAAGAGTACATCTGGGTGTATCAGGCTTACTAGACAAGCTAGACAAACCAAGCATAAGGGTACATCTGGGTGTAGTAGGTTTACTAGACAAGTTAGTCAAACCAAGCATATGAGTACATCTGGGTGTAGCAGATTTACTAGACAAGCTAGACAAACCAAGCATAAGAGTACATCTGGGTGTAGCAGGTTTACTAGACAAGTTAGTCAAACCAAGCATAAGAGTTCATCTGGGTGTAGCAGGTTTACTAGACAAGCTAGACAAACCAAGCATAAGAGTACATCTGGGTGTAGCAGGCTTACTAGACAAGCTAGACAAACCAAGCATAAGAGTACATCTGGGTGTAGCAGGTTTACTAGACAAGTTAGTCAAACCAAGCATAAGAGTACATCTGGGTGTAGCAGGTTTACTAGACAAGCTAGACAAATCAAGCATAAGAGTACATCTGGGTGTAGCAGGTTTACTAGACAAGCTAGGTAAACCAAGCATAAGAGTATATCTGGGTGTAGCAGATTTACTAGACAAGCTAGTCAAACCAAGCATATGAGTACATCTGGGTGTAGCAGGTTTACTAGACAAGCTAGGTAAACCAAGCATAAGAGTACATCTGGGTGTAGTAGGCTTACTAGATAAGTTAGTCAAACCAAGCATAAGAGTACATCTGGGTGTAGCAGGTTTACTAGACAAAACAAGCATAAGAGTACATCTGGGTGTAGCAGGTTTACTAGACAAACCAAGCATAAGAGTACATCTGGGTGTAGCAGGTTTACTAGACAAACCAAGCATAAGAGTACATCTGGGTGTAGCAGGTTTACTAGACAAACCAAGCATAAGAGTACATCTGGGTGTAGTAGGTTTACTAGACAAGCTAGCCAAACCAAGCATACGAGTACATCTGGGTGTAGCAGGTTTACTAGACAAACCAAGCATAAGAGTACATCTGGGTGTAGCAGATTTACTAGACAAGCTAGACAAACCAAGCATAAGAGTACATCTGGGTGTAGCAGGTTTACTAGACAAGTTAGTCAAACCAAGCATAAGAGTACATCTGGGTGTAGCAGGTTTACTAGACAAGCTAGACAAACCAAGCATAAGAGTACATCTGGGTGTAGCAGGTTTACTAGACAAGCTAGACAAACCAAGCATAAGAGTACATCTGGGTGTAGCAGGTTTACTAGACAAGCTAGACAAACCAAGCATAAGAGTACATCTGGGTATAGCAGGTTTACTAGACAAGCTAGGTAGACCAAGCATAAGAGTACACCTGGGTGTAGCAGATTTACTAGACAAGCTAGTCAAACCAAGCATATGAGTACATCTGGGTGTAGCAGGTTTACTAGACAAGCTAGGTAAACCAAGCATAAGAGTACATCTGGGTGTAGCAGGCTTACTAGACAAGTTAGTCAAACCAAGCATAAGAGTACATCTGGGTGTAGCAGGTTTACTAGACAAGCTAGGTAAACCAAGCATATGAGTACATCTGGGTGTAGCAGGTTTACTAGACAAACCAAGCATAAGAGTACATCTGGGTGTAGTAGGATTACTAGACAAACCAAGCATAAGAGTACATCTGGGTGTAGCAGGTTTACTAGACAAACCAAGCATAAGAGTACATCTGGGTGTAGCAGGTTTACTAGACAAACCAAGCATAAAAGTACATCTGGGTGTAGCAGGTTTACTAGACAAGCTAGACAAACCAAGCATAAGAGTACATCTGGGTGTAGCAGGCTTACTAGACAAGTTAGACAAACCAAGCATAAGAGTACATCTGGGTGTAGTAGGTTTACTAGACAAGCTAGACAAACCAAGCATAAGAGTACATCTGGGTGTAGCAGGTTTACTAGACAAGTTAGACAAACCAAGCATAAGAGTACATCTGGGTGTAGCAGGTTTACTAGACAAACCAAGCATAAGAGTACATCTGGGTGTAGCAGGTTTACTAGACAAGCTAGGCAAACCAAGCATAAGAGTACATCTGGGTGTAGTAGGTTTACTAGACAAGCTAGACAAACCAAGCATAAGAGTACATCTGGGTGTAGCAGGTTTACTAGACAAACCAAGCATAAGAGTACATCTGAGTGTAGCAGGTTTACTAAACAAACCAAGCATAAGAGTACATCTGGGTGTAGCAGGTTTACTAGACAAACCAAGCATAAGAGTACATCTGGGTTAGCAGGTTTACTAGACAAACCAAGCATAAAAGCACATCTGGGTGTAGCAGGTTTACTAGACAAGCTAGACAAACCAAGCATAAGAGTACATCTGGGTGTAGCAGGTTTACTAGACAAACCAAGCATAAGAGTACATCTGGGTGTAGCAGGTTTACTAGACAAACCAAGCATAAAAGCACATCTGGGTGTAGCAGGTTTACTAGACAAGCTAGACAAACCAAGCATAAGAGTACATCTGGGTGTAGCAGGTTTACTAGACAAGCTAGACAAACCAAGCATAAGAGTACATCTGGGTGTAGCAGGTTTACTAGTAGGAGCTGGTGATTTAAAACGTTTAACATAAAAAGACTGTGCACATTTTGTTAATGGAAGTAAATTGGAAAGTTGTTTATAATTGAATAATGAAAGTTTAATTTTGACTTGAGTGTCCCTTTAAGCTTTGGGTTTACAATGCATATTTATTTACAACACACAACTTGGAGGAATGCGGATGGACTTTTATCAGTAAATCCCAAATCCATAAACCTTACTACAATTACTAATGGCACCCACTCTTTTACATCACAACTAACAAGAAAAACAGTGCCAATTTGCTGTTATGTTGGTTGCATTAGTGAAGTTGATAGTCAATAAGTTTTACATTTCAAAAGACAGAGGTTGTGATCGCTGCTACTTAACCTCTCTGCGACACTTTAGGTTGCGGATCGCAATCATGCCAATCCGTTTGACAGCCCTCTCTTGCACACAATTGTCTGCGTGCACAAGCAGAGTGCGGCATTGCACAATCAATGTATTGTGCAATGTTAAATGTGGGCAGCATACTGTTGGCCGCAAGGCTGGGCAGACGAGCTTCGTGACAGGTAACCTTGTCTGCCTGCCTGTTGTCAAATGGAGCCCTATAAATGAGAGTAACATTTTTTAGACAAGAAAAATAAGAGGTAGAAAAACTGCCCGTTATGTGTCATCTCAGTCTATATATGTCTACAGGGTTTAAACACATATGTCAGGTTTGCATTGCTATTGTAAACTGTGTAAACTGGTGGTAACAACTAGTATCTCCATTAAAGGGACATTCTTGACAAAACTGGAATGCACACAGGTGCATTTCAGTTTTGAATAGAAGCATTTTTGCAATATACATGTAATAGAAAAAAATACTTCTAGCAAGAGATATAGCCATTTCAAGAGTGTACTTAAGTATTCTCAGTGCACCAGTATTTTAAACACAGCCCTTGCTCATTGTCTAAGGCGCCTTTATCATTAAAGGGGCACTGAACCCAAATTTTTTCTTTCATGATTCAGATAGAGCATGCAATTTTAAGCAACTTTCTAATTTACTCCTATTATCAAATTTTCTTCATTCTTTTGGTATCTTTATTTGAAATGGAAGAATGTAAGTTTAGATGCCGGCCCATTTTTGGTGAATAACCTGTTTGTTCTTGCTGATTGGAGGATAAATTCATCCACCAATAAAAAAGTGCTGTCCAGAGTCTGAACCAAAAAAGAAGCTTAGATGCCTTCTTTTTCAAATAAAGATAGCAAGTGAATGAAGAAAAATTGATAATAGGAGTAAATTAGAAAGTTTGTTAAAATTGTTGCTCTATCTGAATCACAAAAATTTTTTTTGGGTTCAGTGTCCCTTTAAGTAATGACTCAATTTGCATCATTACTGACATGATACAAGCCTCACTGGCACTGAGAATATCTAGGTATGCTACACATGCATCTGCAGAGAAAAATGCTAACAATGAAACAGTTATAACTTTTACTAGAAGCATTTTTTCCAAGATTTGTAAATTGTAAATATGTTTCTATTCAAATATGTATTTAATCTATGTGCATTTTAACTTTGGTCAGATACTGTAGTTCACTAGCATATAGTAGACTGTAGTTCACTAGTTATATCAGTGGTGAGCTGTAGATCCCTGAACAATCTGAATTAAGGGCAGCGCTGCAAGACCCTCTCCAGGATTAGACACAGACTTAGCACGAGTTATACACTGCGGAGTAGGTGGACACATAGGAATATATTTACACTGTACACAATAGCTGAGAGGTTTAAATTATCAGTAGATATGTCCTCCAGATTAACAGAGAAACTTCCAGATAAATCCACATTTCAGCTGGGAGGGTCTGTAACATCTCACAAGGATCAGCACACTGTAGACAAGGGGATTGGCAGATAAATCTACGTTTCACCTGGGATGCCTGTGACATCTCCATATTGGGAGATAACGTTAACTTCCTGTTTGAAACTTTTGTTTTTCCATCTGTCCTTCGTAGAAAGGACACAAATTTCATTAAAGGGACAAGGAACCCAAAATGTTTATTTCGTGATTCAGATAGAGCATGCAATTTTAAGCAACTTTCTAATTTACTCCTATTATCAAATTTTCTTCATTCTTTTGGTATGTTTCTTTGAAAAGCAAGAATGTAAGTTTAGATGCCGGCCCATTTTTGGTTAACAACCTGGGTTGTCCTTGCTGATTGGACAGCACCAATAAACAAGTGCTGTCCATGGTGGTAAACCAATGGTGGTGAACCAAACATTTGCTGGCTCCTTAGCTTAGATTTAAAAGGATTAATCAAATGGGATAAGATTCATTTGAAGGCCCCTACTGATCAATAGCCAATAAAGGAATGAGATCCAGATCTGGTAGTCAGATCCACAAGTGATCAACATATTCAAATAAGGGAGGATAGGGATATTGATGTTGTAAACTGTGTATTCTGGTGGCAACATAAAACATCTCCATAGACATTAAAGGCCACTAGGAGCATGAAAAAACAGCCCTATCAGAGCTTTAATACCTCCCACGCTCCCAGAATCCCTTAAAGGGATACTGAACCCAAATTATTTCATGATTCAGATAGAGCATGTAATTTTAAGCAACTTTCTAATTTACTTCTATTATCAATTTTTCTTCGTTCTCTTGCTATCTTTATTTGAAAAAGAAGGCATCTAAGCTAAGGAGAAAAATATAAAGAAAAGCGACAGTTACCTAGCACTCTTTGAACAATATAAATAATATATATAGTGTAATAGGGAGAATCACCCAGGTCAGGTTAATTAAAACATAACATTTATTTAGATTAAATTAATATATACAATAGAATGTATAGGGTGTGTGTGGTGTATTAAAACTTAGAGTAAAACTTGTAAAGAGGGAGACTAATATCCACATAAACAATAGATAACAGTACTATCCCCCACACAGTTCCAGGGCAAACTAGTAAGAGAAGCTCAATGCCAGAAAATTAACTAAAAAGGGGATTGACCCCATCAACATTATTAACTGCAAAGTGCATAGAGAGCTCTAGTGAGCACCGGTCTGTGTGGAGATAGGGACAGTGTCCCATAAAAATCAAATAAGTTTCAAAATTTAGCGGATAACGTCCCCCAGTTAATGCCTTTCCTCAAAGGCTAGAGTTTTACTCTAAGTTTTAATACACCACACACACCCTATACATTCTATTGTATATATTAATTTAATCTAAATAAATGTTATGTTTTAATTAACCTGACCTGGGTGATTCTCCCTATTACACTATATATATTATTTATATTGTTCAAAGAGTGCTAGGTAACTGTCGCTTTTCTTTATATTTTTCTCCTTAGCTTAGATGCCTTCTTTTTCAAATAAAGATAGCAAGAGAACGAAGAAAAATTGATAATAGAAGTAAATTAGAAAGTTGCTTAAAATTACATGCTCTATCTGAATCATGAAATAATTTGGGTTCAGTATCCCTTTAAGGGATTCTGGGAGCGTGGGAGGTATTAAAGCTCTGATAGGGCTGTTTTTTCATGCTCCTAGTGGCCTTTAATGTCTATGGAGATGTTTTATGTTGCCACCAGAATACACAGTTTACAACATCAATATAAACTGGGCCACAATAAGATTGAGTCAGTATTTGTATTAGAAGTATATGTACTCCACTCTGTATACACTATATGGTATGTGGACACCTGACCATCAAACCTATATGAAACCACCATAAATCTTTTCATGGGCGCATTTAAAAAAATCTTTTGTATCATGGTTTATCAGGCCATAATGAAGGCTACTAATAAACACAGCCAAGTGTGCAGCTCTATACAATACAAATAAGTAATAATAATATCAACACGCATTTTAGAGAAAGAGGAAATGGCACTCTGCTTATGCAAATATACCCAGTATTAGTGCTGCAGTACCAATAAAGCATTTATAGCCTCTATATTAAATATAAAAACACTTACTCAACTCTTCTTAACATATTAAAATATACTCCATAGTGTATTGATGCAGCATCAACCCCTAACCTATTCATGTGACAGATTTTGCTCCTAATGCAAGGCTTGATAGAAAATGTTATACTTATATTCACTAGATGCGTAAAAAACAAACAAAAAAAAAAACTCTATAGTGTTAATAAAAAGCAACATTGCTTTAAATGCTTCAGCCACCATTCCAAGTACAAATAAAGACAAAGGTTACTGCTACCCACTGCAAACCACACAAAATCAACCTTGTTCTGGTACCTCGTCTACGAAGGTCTGCTGAGGTGAGGTGAGATGTGCTAAGCCATTTAGACTTGGTCAACAAAAACACGGAACTTGTATCTGCAAAAGAACTTCTGATAAGTTCTAGAATACTTGACCCTTTCAAAGGTACATTGAACTAAAAAGGACTATTATGCATACGTAGGAGCACTATTCATTCATGCTAAAATATTTCCTTGCATGAAAAAAAATATCAAAAAGCTGCTTTATTTTGATTTTGAAACTAGTAGGAAGTACAGACTTGTGTTTAGACTTGTGTTTAGCCGTAAAATCAATTAACCCTCCCACCAAACCCACCTGCTACACAAATATTTGTTTTTGGGCAAAAATATGACAGATTTACATAAAGGTATGGCCTATAATAAACAATTTTGATAATAATGAACTATGTCATCAACAATTTTATTACTTATTGGACTTTTATGTAACTAATGGAAAAAGGTAGAAAATGAATGCTGGGTAATGGTGCACTGTGACAAACATTCTAGTTTGAGGGGTTTAAAAAAATAAACAAACAGATTAAATATTATAGTTCTTCATTTTTAATTCACAGAAATATATATAGAAGAATATTGTAATTAATCTTGACAAATTTATTTTTATATGAATAATCAAATGTAGATAAACTATATATATATATTCAACCAAATATACAGGTATATTAAAATATATTTAGTATACTTATTACATTATAACAACAATATAATTTCCTTGGTAGCGAGATGATAAAATCCTCATCTTAGATTTTATGTTTCGTACACTTGGTTACCCAGTTTCTTCAGTCAGGAACTGTACTGAGAAATATATAGGCTGTTCTGATACGGAGCATTCTGACACAAAGAGAGGTGGGCTGTACTGATTCAGCATAATGTTTAAAATAACTCATTTAAAAATGCTGGTTTGGGATGCTGTGTATGCACTTGTTAGTTAGCTTCCAAGTTCTGCACTAGATTCTGATCCAGGAGCATAGGAAGCCATGGATTGGTGAGGTGCACTAATTTGCTTGTGAAATCAAGTGTGCGCTCAGATCTTAAAGGGACATTATACACTAATTATTTCTTTGCATAAATGTTTTGTAGATGATCTATTTATATAGCCCATAAAGTTTTGTTTTTTTTAAAAAATGTATAGTTTTGCTTATTTTTAAATAACATTGCTCTGATTTTCAGACTCCTAACCAAGCCCCAAAGTTTTATGTGAATACCGTCAGCTACCTTCTCCAGCTTGCTCCTGTTTGTGTAAAGGGTCTTTTCATATGCAAAAGAAGGGGGAGGGGGGAAAAGTGTCTTATTTCCCACTTGCAGTGGGCTTTCCAACTGCCTTTTCAACAGAGCTAAACTAAGAACTTCTAAGTACTTTTTAAACAGTTTTATACTGGATTTTTATATCAGTATCTGTGCATCGTATTCTTTATAGTAGTGTCTATTACATGCAGTTATATAAAATGAGTGTGATACTGTCCCTTTAAGCACCAATCAACAGGTACATATGCTTTGGGATCTGCATTGGGCCCTACAGGCAAAGCTGGTCTGAGTAAAAAAAAAAAAAGTTAAATCAGCCATTTCAATATTAAAGATCTTGAAAAGTTGCTTAAAAAGATATGCTGGGAGTATGTGGATAAATGTGTGTGTGTGGCAAAACTGAAGGACCATATTATTGGTGATATCACTGAGGAGAATTAGGGTTAAAAAGTAATCTAATTATCGTATGCCTAGGGGCTCCAGCAGTGTAAATTCAGCCCTGGTATGTCACTCAAAAGGACCACCCTGCACTGGGCCCTGTACTTCCAGCTTACATAAAGTTGTCTCCCTCACTGCACTGTAGTCTTTAGCTATAACTTACCTCAATCATATGCACAAATAAACAGTAATGTACAGAATAACGTAGCTAACACAAACAATTTAAAAAAGTGTTAGTTTTTACAATCTATAAGAATCTGAACAGCTGAAGAAAGCTGCAAAACAAACTGTAAAGTCGGTGGTTAGCACAAAGAAATGAAAGTTGTATCACTCTACCTCTTAAACCAAAGGGAGTTGGGTCACTCTTTACTTCATGACGTTTAGCTTTTTTGTCAGGGCTGGTAGGAGAAGCTGCAGAAGGATGAACGGGTAAAAAACAGAGAAAGAATAGGTATTGAAGAACTGGAAAGGATAGGGAAAATGTCATGTAATACCTTTGAGTTTATCATAAAATGATTTAAATTAAAAGGCAATTTTCCAAGCATCTGTTAAAGGGACATAATACTCATATGCTAAATCACTTAAAAGCATAACTGTAAAAAGCGGACATCTCTGTGTAAAAAGGTTAGATATTTTACCTCAAAATGTCTTCAGCTCACATGAAAAAGTGCTCTGTGAACTGTTGTCCAGCTCCAAGTTGAAAAAACAAAACAAAAAGCAGCGATAGCCATTTAGCATTAGCAGTGCTGAGGTCATGATTTACTGTGATCTCATAAGATTTCACTGAAATCTTGTGAGATTTCATAGTAAACTTCCTTAAGTTGAAAGTAACCTTACTGTGCATGCACATGCCAGATGCACACTCCCTTGCAAGTCCCAAGACTAGCATCCTGAATTTTAGCTTAAAGTGAAGGTCAATTTTCATCAATGAGTGCCCGGTTTTTAAAAATACTTTTTAAAACAGGGGCACTTTCATTGATGAAAATTAACATTTCACTAGATTTTAAGAAATACTTACCTTTTTCTCCTGCAAAACCGGATCGCCGATCTCAGCCTCAGTTCCTCTGTACTGACGTCAGAAATGACAAAAACCGGCTTCCTCCAATCATGGCTTGCACCCCAGAGCGTCCAGCTCGTGATGCCTGGCTGTGATTGGAGGAAGCCAGTTTCGTCATTGCTGTTGTCTACAGCAGGAAGAAGAAGGAGGGAGATCGTCGATCCGGCTTTGCAGAAGTAAAAGGTAAGTATTTCTTCAAATCCAGTGCAATGTTAATTTTCATCAATGAAAGTGCCCCTGATTTTAAAAGTATTTTTAAAAACCGGGCACTCATTGATGAAAATTGACCTTCACTTTAAAGTCTCCTTAAAGTGGGATGTGAATATGTAGGAAATTTTGAGGTAAAATATCTTCTTTTTTTAAACCAAGGTGATATTTTCTAGTTAGCTTTTTTCAACTATGCTGCATCACTTTGAAGTGCTTCAACACGTGGGTATCATGTCACTTTAAGCAACTGTTACACTTTTTAGAAGGTTTTCTAGATTATTTTTTTTTTTTGGTTGAGAAAACCACATGGTGTAAAATGCAGTGCTATGTACGGCTACCAATAATGTAACTTTATGAGCGTGTTAACCTCTAATTTCCAACATTCATATGAAAGCATTATTCATTCTTTTTAGCATTAATGAAGACATTCTTTAAGGATTACATCTAAAGGAAGATTCTAGTCAAAGTTCCTACAGTGAATGGGCACACGTGAATACTCAGCTTATTAATAAAGTGCAAAATAACTTTTAGTAAAAACCTATTAAAGGGACAGTAAACACCTTGTAATTACAACATCTTTTCTGTAGTCTTTCAATATATAGAGTCTGAACTATGTTAAACGAGTTAAAACTAAGTTTGTTGGTATTGTTTTTCAATTATCAAATTCAAACCACCACTTTCCTTATTTGAAGAAGCCAATTTGAACTTGCAAATTAAGGGGGGCATGTGGCAAGGTCAGGTCTGTGATGGCTATGATGTTCTCTTTCAGTTTTTAGGCCTGAGATAAACAATTTTCAGAGTTAAAAGGACAGCAAAATCTAAATACTTAGGTAGGCAGCAATACACTGCTAGGGTTTAACTAGAGATTGCTGGCTGTACTTCTATGCCTCTTGTCACTGGTTTACTAAAGGTTTATAGCTAACTCCCAGCAGTTTTTGGAAATACCATTTTGTTTAGAATAGAAATCTTTAATTACAAATAAAATCCTATTTTTTTTTGGAAGTACAATTTTGTTTTTTGTAAGTATAATGATCAGTTATTTGTAGAGCGCCAACAGCAGCACTAAACACAAGATGGGTCTAATATGCAAGGTAACAATTATGGGAGACAACGGGATGGAAGGCCCTGCCAAGAGTGTCACTGTTGTAAATCAGCTCTCATGAAGGTGTTCTACACAGAGCAGTGTTTTGACACAAGCTAGAAGGGTAATTCCAAAAAAAGGATTGGACTTCCAAAAGAAAAAAAAAAAAAGAAAATTTAGAAGAAAAAAACCCCCACACATGCTGTTTTTTGTCAGCAATTTTAATCCATTATTTGTAATCAAAGTTACTTGTTCTTCTCATAGAATGATAATACTGAAGCAATTTGGCTGGAGTCTTCCTATTGAAGCATTGCTGTTTGTGATACTGGTTTGGCAGTTCTTACCTGCTGAGCACAACTCAGAGTGAAGAACACAAGTTATGCTTCGCGTTAAAGGGATATGAAACCCAAGAATTTCCTTTCATGATTTAGATAGAGCATCTGATTTCAAACAGCTCTCTAATTTACTTCTATTATAATTTTTTCTTTGTTATCTTGGTGTCTTTTATTTAAAAGCTGGGTTCTATGCTTAGGAGCTGGCCCATTTCTAGCGCACTATATGGCAGCAGTTTTGCAAGAGTTATCCATTTACAAGAGCACTAGATGGCAGCCCTATTTCCTGCCATGTAGTGCGCCAGATGCTTACCTAGGTATCTCTTCAGCCCAGAATATCATGAGAATGAAACAAATTTGATAATAGAAGTAAATTGGAAACTTTTTAAAAATGGTATGCTCTGTCTGAATAACAAAATACATTTTTTGGGTTTCATATTCCTTTAAAAACTACCTTTAAATCCAGAACTGATCACTGCTAAATGCTTCTTTGTGCTTTAAGGTGACATACAATAATTATGCAATTACTCATGTTTCCCCTGCATTGTTGTGAATTATATACAGTCTTTCTAAAAATGTGAGAAATATTCACTAACTGTGCATTAAAAGCATGGCACAGATGCATAAGTATTCCAGCTTCAAATTTCCAAAACAAGTGCAGAACTTAAATAGGTGCAATAAATTAAATACTGTAAAAAAGAACTGTCTTTAAAAAAACAGCATCATTCAAATATATTAAAATTGTAATAAAATATATAAAAAATATCACGTTAGCTGGAAATACTTATATAACATTTGTGTAAAGCTAATCCGTGACGTGATTTTTTTTTAACCCGATTGTCGGTAACATCACTTTTGACACAAAATGTTTACAAACTATTGACCATTGTAGACAGACTCAAAGGTAACTGCTTCAGAACGCACATGACCATGGTTTAGAACTGTTAGATGAATACAAATTGTAAAAAGGTTAGGTAAATACCACAGGCGTGAGTTAGTATGCGAGAGGCTATGCATTACTGCAGAATTAATGTCAAATAAACAATAAATTGGCATTGCTAAGTATGCTAATCTTTCTTTTGTCCACTGAGGTTAGAAACATCTCAGCTTCTCACAAGAACAAAACAAAATCAAAACACAGGTGACATTTGAAATAAGACTCATTAGTGCCCCTCTGTGGCCATGGTATTGCACTTTCAATTACATATTTTTTTCAAGTTTGTTGCATCTATAAGAAATTATTTTAAAATGCATTGTATAACAATGAAACGCCCCAACAGAGCAGAGGACGTTGTCCAGTCAGAAATATGTCCCTAGGGTTCTGTATAGTCGTGCACTTCCTGGTAGTTTTATATTATTTCAATCAACTAATTCCTCTTTAAAAAAGACAACAACAGTTTTAAATAATGTTCTTTCATATGCAAAGTATAGATTTTAGAAGTTTATTGCCCCTTAAGATATTTTGTGTGTTTTTCATTTTTCGCCGCCCCCCAGAGGACTGCCATTGTTACATTTCCTTTGATCGGAAACAGAAGAGGAAAGAAAACAAGAAGGAGAATATAAATCAATCCTCACCTTGCTGCTATGAATCACAACAGCTTTTATTTAGTACAGTTAACACACAGCTGACCAAAAGAAATTTGGTCATGACAGCCCTCTGGAGGCCAAATAACAGAAGGAAAAAAAATTAAATTTTTTTTTATATAATGTTGAATGTAAATGAACAATAAGCAAAAAAATCAAGTCAATAAAAGAACAGCAATTAGCCATGTTAAAATGTTTGTCTTTGAATAACGAAAATGTTAAATTCAAGCTGTTTAGATTTATATGGAATCTAACAGGAAGTGAGTGTTTGTGCAGAACTGATACTTAGGGAGAGCTAGCTCATTGGCTGATAAGGACAACTCTCACACCTATTTTGGTGGATAGTAACACTTCTCAATCACTATAAAAACATAATATACTTTTAGTTAGAATAGATAACTGGAACACATTTGAAAATACCCTATTCTGTAGAGAGCCAACAGATTCAGCAGCGTTAGAGGAGGAGCCACAGCTTTTATAAGATATTAAGACAAGGATGGTAGCAATATATTGCTTTATGCAGCTGTAGAAGATGTACAACTGATTGTCATTGTAAGTTAAGCAGCAGAATGCAATTAAAGTGTGATCAGAAGATCTGTACACTGCATCAAGCTAGTTTTACCTTTCTGAGTTTTGAGGTTAGGAAAAGCCTGCAAAGTGAAGCGCTTTTTTGACATTGCAGAAGATTCTGAGGTAGGACTAGTAACTGTGCCATCTAGAAGTGAGAGAAAGATAGAAAAGACAGGAAGACCCTTGTGGAAAACAAACAAACACACAAGCCAGCAGGAAAAAGAACAGGGAACAAAGGTGAATGCATAAGCAGGAAACATTCCCAGGGTAATCACTTTCCTTTTTGTGCTAATTTGTATAATGTTGTGCAAGACAAGTGAGTGCAGATCTGCTCCTAGAAAGTCTGCAACTAATTCATAACAGGACTTACCTCTATTTCTCTCAAGGTACTTTGGTAATGTTGCTGAAGAAGGAGAATGAGCTTCTGGACTAATCAGAGGTTCAGTTTTTCTCTCCTCCAATTTCTTTATCTTCCCTGACTTGCTTCTTATGGGACTGGACAATGAGAGCACAGGAAAAAAAAAAAAAAGATTTCAGCACGCATACCTCAAATTTCAGATTTGATAGCAAATCTGTGAAATAACTGCTGTAGAGTGGTGGGCACATGGGCTATCATGCTATATATTCATTAATGACTATACAATTTCTTACTGTTAAAGGAACACTCAATCAAAATTAAACTTTCATTATTCAGATAGAGCATGCCACTTTAAACAACTTTCCAATTTACTTCCATTAACTAAATGTGCACAGTCTTTTTATATTTAAACTTTTTGAGTCATCAGCTACTACTGAGCATGTGCAAGAATAAGTGTGTATGCATTTGTGAATGGCTGGAGGCTGTCACATGGTACATGTATGCATTTGTGATTGGCTGATGGCTGTCACATGGTACAGGGGGAGTGGAAAAATACATCACTTTTAAAATTGTCAGAAAAAAAAATCTACTACTCATTTGAAGTTCAGACAAATTGCTATTGCATTGTCTTGTTATCTTGCATTTGTTGATTATGCAAATCTACTGTGTTGACTGGTCCTTTAATCCTTGTTATAATGCAGATGCACAGGATATTACTTTAGTATTACAACAATAATGCAGTCTTAGACCTCTCAGGAGAGTCCAACTTAAGTACTTCAGGGTTGCAATCAGTCTAGGAGACATAAAACAACTTGAAATTGTACTAACTGTCCAATGTCCAATTATGCATTTTTTTTTTAAATTGAGGGAGCACACTGAAGTATTCATTAGCCTAACCCTGATACACATCTGTCCCTAACTGACTGCAGCAGAGGGGGCAGCAAAACTGCTATTGCTTTGTGGTATCTTATGAAAATGACAGTGGCAACCTTTGTCTAGTGAGAAATCCAGATTGGCTCTTCCAAAATAAAGCAAGTAGTGGGAATAGTTTGCCTACTGAAAAACAATTGCAGCAAACAAGTTAATGTATTTAGAAAGTTTTAATTACTTGGTTGATGTGTTAATTGGAAGACAACAAAAAGTCTGTTACCTATAACCAATCAGACAGACACCCAATATAGCTTAAAGAAGAAGCTGGCGTTTGGATGTCACTATGGTTATCAACACCCACATTTATGTTTCTTTTAAATAAAGCTGTGCTCAGCTTCCCTCTGTGACTTCTCTTCATCACTTACTGGAGTTATATTTCCCTGTTTCTGCTGTATGTGAAGAGGTTTAATGTATATGTTTATTCTAACTTCATGTAATACTGTATATTACATAGGCTGCTGATATTTTGTAACTAATTATGTTCATTTATATAATATTTTGGGTGACCCTAAAGATATTATGGAAAGGACCCCCAATATTTGGTTTGCCTTCAACCCAGGCAATTTTAGAACAACCAGTTGATTGTAGAAATCCAGTTTGCATATCACATACTTATTGATCATTATTTGATAGCTTATGGGCTATAGCACATTTATTTACAATTGATATAAAAAAGCAATTACATCAATAAAAAATGTTTTTTTTTTAACTTTATATACTTACCTAGTACTAGATGGTGCTGGTAATGGTGAACTGAATGTTTGTTCCAGGGATTTGTGCTGACTGGCTTCTTAAAGAAAATACAAAGATCAAAAATAGAACATGTGGCATTTATTTCTTTTTATTTAAAGTGAAGGTAAACCTGAGATTACTCGCTCAAGTCATAGGATATAATTAAAAAATGAGCTAGACTTTAATTCATGAAATCTGTAATTTATGCAGATCTTCTTAGATATTTACATTTTAATGCAGGAATGATAACCACCGTTCCTCCGCCCACTATAGTTTTCACTTGATTGACAGATGACTCATGTGCAATCAACTAATCGATGTTGCCCCCGGGTTAGTTGATTGCAGATGAGTCATCTGTCAACCAACTGAAGACAACGGTGGGCGGAGGAACGGCGGTTATCGTTCCTGCATTAAAATGTAAATATCTAAGAAGATCTGTATATATTACAGATTTTATGAATTAAAGTCTAGCTCATTTTTTAAATGATTTACTATGACTTGAGCGAGGACACTCAAGTTTACATTCCCTTTAACGAGTAAACCTAATGGTGAAAAGATACATAAACATCATATGTTGGAGTAGCACTGCTTACAGCTTATTGCATGTTAGCAATGTCTGCAGCACCTGACATCTCTAGGGCTGCACTGTCAGATGCTAGAAATGCATATGTTGGGACTTAATGCTTTTTCAAAGCACTCTGGAAACCATTTTTGTTTTCTTTGTTTTTGCATTTTCCCCCAGAATGACTATTTAAACTGATGGTAAACTTTAGCTATTCAAATGCCATATATGTAATATTTGCTATTAAAAAAATGTATACTTTGTTTAAAAATCTATCCTTGAAAGGGGTTAAATCTGTGTCTATAGTAATGTTATAACGTAACGGCCCACTGGGATAAATTATGACAGTTCCAATGAACACCCAATCAGTGTGTGTGTCGTATGACACTCTTGAAGTGCAGCCCTTTGATAGCCCTTATGTAGAGAGTGGATGGGACTGCTCACTATGTCACAGCCCATCCAAAAGATGAAATTAATATATTTATATATATATGCAGTTTTGCTTGTACACTAATATTTTTCATTGCAACGTTCTTACATTCTGAAATTTACCATCACTTTAATTTATGTTTACTGCTTAAACAACATAAACATTGATACAGTTTGATGAATGCTAATTACAGAAGACAACTTACTTGTTTGTTCTGCTGAAAACTCAACCATCAGGAGTGTGGCAAAATATTTCCCAGAGTGTCGCAGGACTAAAATTTGACAAGCCATACACCATACCCTCTATATGATTCATGGTTTTAGATAAATGTTTTGCTGTAATATATTACTTTAATGTTGTGTCAATAAAGTACTCTTCAATTCACAATGCTGTCTTTATCAGTACAGACACAGATGAGCTGATAGATCAGATCAAAACTAGTTAAATCAACCATAAACTTCCTCTACCTGGTCTACTAAAGTACCAGATCTCCTTCCAGAATGAACAAATAGCAGACTTTCAAACAGAAAGGAAACTCTAAAATCCACTCAATCACTGAGCAAATTAAGCTGGCTCGGTGCAAAGGGATCTTCAAAAAACCTTCTCAGCCAACCAATGCCTACACAGACAAACCTTCAAATCCAATAGAAATAAATGTAATCTGTATATTTTGTGATCCTGGCACTCATTCATGAGAATGATGCAAAACCAACAATGAACTCACTCTAGAACCACAATCGCAGAGCACACTCACTGCTGACATCTAGTCATATTCCTAAGCCTTCTGGAACAGCTCAAAACCCACCAAAAGCACCCAGAGTCCCTAAATGTCTAAAAAAATGATAGAAGTGATTTAGTTTGTTGAGTTGAGCTATATGTTACAAATTCATAAATGTTTAATAAAACAATAGGAGGAATGACTGTTTATAACAAAAGAGAAAAAGCTAGGAGCCATGTTTTTAATATATTCTATATATATATATCTCTTCAGAACATAAAGAGTATGGCCAACACTCTGAAGATGAACGCCATTAAAGGGATACTAAACCCACATTTTTTATTTCATGATTCAGATAGAGCAGGGAATTTTAAGCAACTTTCTAATTTACTCCTATTATCAGTTTTTCTTTGTTCTCTTTGTACCTTTATTTGAAAAGCAAAACTGTAAGCTTAGGAGCCGGCACATTTTTGTTCAGCACCTGGGTAGCGCTTACTGATTGGTGGCTAAATGTAACCACCAATCAGCAAGTGCTACCCAGGGTTCTAAACTAAAAATAAAAAACCCAGCTGCTAAGCTTAGAGTCCTGCTTTTTTAAATAAAGATAGCAAGAGAACAAATACAAGTTGATAATAGGAGTAAATTAGAAAAATGCTTAAAATTGCATGCTCTATCTGAATCATGAAATAAAAAACTTGGTTTTAGTAGCCCTTTAGGGACCAAACTGGCTGTTCACTGCTAGAGTTGGGTAGCTCAGGGATTCCATCCTGTGCTGGATAATGCAGTAGACTTTACATTACAGGGAACCATGTCACTATAGCTATAGAATTTACAGAGTGAAAATACTATATGTTCTTATGCATGCACTGTGGAACATTACTGAAGAATGTAATTGCAGTAAGAGCACAGCACTTAAAGCACTAATCCAATTTATATCCCAAAGTAGTGCAAATAGTGCCAGGGTTACTTGCCAAAGTCCCTAGCACATAACTCTACACTCTGGTCTTTTTCATTTAAAAAATATATATATCTTTATTTCATTGTGAATAAAATAAAATGTTTTAGTGAAAGACACCAAGTAACACGTGCTCAGTTTATACACAGTTCTTTAGGGGCAGCAGAAATACTAAATTTTGGGCAAGTTTGAGCAGCATATGTATTTTTTTTCTTTAGTACTAACATTATTATATTTTATGCCAAACATTCATTGGGAAAAGTGTAACAAAAAAAAAGTCTCCAGAGTTCCACGAATAAGCTGCTTTTTAACTAGAACAGACGATGACACTACAAGAGTATGTAGGAATTAGAAGAATTGTCATTTACCTCTGCATGCCTGCAGCTGGCTAGTCAACACTTTTCTAATTTCATTTACCCAGGTTGCCTTTATTTCTGGGGTAGGTGCCTATTGAAAAACAAGAGTATGAAGCTAGCAAGCTTAATGAGCAACTGGAAAAGCTACAGATGGGAGGTCTATACTATACTGCTTCTTCAACATTAACTTTGACCCACAACTAATCTTTAATAACTCTGTATGTTTGTATGTGTAAAATAGATGAGGGGAAAATGTCCTGGTGTGTATGTGTGCATGCGTGTGTGCATGCGTGTGTGAGATATAGTGTGTTGTGCTTGCATGTGTAGACTATATGGTAAAATCAGTAGCATCAGTAGATTATAGGTATTTAAGTTTACTTGACTCGTGTTTTAAGTTAATAATGTGCGGATTTAAACAACAAATCTACAATATGCCCAGGTGCAATAAATATGCTAGTTCAAACCTTTTACACACAATTCTATTTAGCATTATTTTAATTTATACTATCAAACGAGCTATAAAAAACAGATGTATATAATATATTAAGTGCAACAATTACATGTGTAGATGCCCCTGGGATCAGTTATCAGTGCATTTAAGTGAACTTAAAGGGATATGAAACTCAAAAATGTTCCTTTCTGATTAAGAGCATACAATTTAAAAATAAATAAATAAAAGTTTCCAATTAATTTCTACTATCAAATTTTCTTGTTCCCATGATATTCTTTGTTAAAGATATACCTAGGTAGGTGTCTGGAAAACTAAACGGTAGGGAATAGTGCTGCAATCTAGTGCTCTTGCATATAGAAAACATTCTTGCAAAACTGCTGAAATATAGTGCAAATATAGTGAAATATAGTGCACCAGACACATGCACACTCCTGAGCCTAAGTCCCTGCTATCTGACAAAAAATATGATAATAGGAAATATGATAATAGAAGTAAAATATGATAATAGAAGTAAATTAAGTTGTTTAAAATTGAATGCTCTGCCTTAATCATGAAAGAAAAAATTTGCTTTTCATGTCCCTTTAAGTATTTCATTGCAAATACATCCATTGGGTTGTACTGAAGGAAAATCAATTGTTTGCTGTCTAAATGAACGTCTAAGATGCACAAATCCCTGTTCTCACATTTCTTTTACATCTTTAGGTTTGCATCTCATGGTAACATACAGTAATATATTTAGGCTGATTATAAACCATAATGATGAATTACCTGCACAATATAAACTTCCTCTCTTGCATTGTACCAAATTTCAAACTTCTTATTGTCTCCTTTTACATTCTCAGTTATACCAACAGATGTCATCTAGAAAACAGAGAAAAGACACATAGTGCAGTATTAATATAAACACGTTAGCTATGGCAGGGGAAAAAAACAACAACATACACATTACTATGACAACCAAAGGTGCAGATATATTGTAGTAAATGTTATATTATTCAAACCAGACTCTCTATAAAATGCCTTTTGTATGCAGATTGTTTAAAGGGATAGAAAGGTTGAAAATTAAATGTACATTTCAATTTGAACTAAGCATTTTTGCAATATAGTTTCATTAGCAAAAATGCTTCTATTCAAAGTTATTACGCTTTTTCTGTGGCATACGCACATATTCTGTTAAACGGCTGATACACCCGTATTCAAACACCATGCATGCTCAGAGAGTCAGCAGTGGCTTACATAACAAAATGTATGTCTTCAGAAGCAATACACAACACTGTCTGAATACTGGTGCACGGGCCCTCACAGGATATGTGCGTATGCTACAGAAAAACAGTAGTAACTTTAAATAGAAGCATGTTTGCTGATAAAAGTATATTGTAAAAATGCTTATAATGCACCTATGCATATTTAGTTTTTGACCTTACCGTCCCTTTTAAGTAGCATTAGCAGAAGAGAAAGATTAGGATGTAACTACAGAAATTGCATGGAAAACCTTTTTAAATATTTTCTATTATGAATGCAATAAAATGTTTCCATTTGTTTTAAATATTGTATTTTTATTTCTTTGGCATAAAAAATATCAACATTATTTGCTGTAACATAAAAAATACAAAACACAATAAGAGGCATTTTATAATGCTATATACCCCATGTAACAGGGTAAGAGTCATTACCAAATGAAAGCAGCCAATTAGGAAGCAGAGATGGCACGTGAATAGCTAAGCTGTGAGCTACTGTGCTGTACCTAAAGGAATTAGCTTTCTGGCTATCAGGAGAGATTGGGGATGTCTGTTTTGACATTTGAACGACAGAAGCATGAACTCACGTTTAAGGAATGTTTGAAACTGTAGGATGGAGCCTTCTCATATCCCTCTCCATTTTCTTCCCTCTTCTTGCAGAACAGCACAGCCTTCTCATGTAGGAATAAGTGTCTCTGCATCGGTTTAAACCTGGCTAGGTCTTTCACTTTTGAATGGCCCTTTTTATGATCTGTCCAGACACTGAATGATCCTTGCATCAAAAGTTTACCAAGTTCATTTAGGTTTCCCTGAGAAAATATTAAATCATTACTCACAATGTCTTATTGTACATATCCTCTTTAAACATCAAAGCAATGAGCAGGGTGTAATGATTCAGTAACAGATATTAAATGATCTGCTGACCCTAGGGTTGCCAGCGTTCCTCCACAAAAATTGGTGACTGGGCACGATGATTGGTGGGGTAACACAATGCCCCCAATCTTGATCCCACATGTATTTTGTTCCACATCTGAGCAGTCATTTTACCCCTTGGCTTCCAGTAACATACAAAATAATAATTTTACATATTTAGCTGTCAGAAACATAGGTAAACAAAGGGGATTTGAACCCCTGTGACTGCCCCTTACTTATTTTGGATAAATATTTGTAATGCATTGAGGCATAGAAGGCCTTTTCATTTAGCTAACACACAGGGACTTCACAAAAGTACTAGGCACTGAAATGTCAATTTTTCTTTAAAGATTTTACTGTACAGCAAGCTAAAATAATGGACTGTCTGGTTGAATACTAGGCATCTGACAACCCTAGCTGACCCTGATATTACAAAGGTGTTGTGCATAATATGTGATACCTTTTGTACTTGTCAAAGTCACATGCACCAGGGAAATTCAAATCAAAATGTAACCGATAGAAAATATTTAATTTATGGAAATAAAACAACTTTGTGATATACATTTATTACTTATTGTGCTTGCTTTTGCCTTAAAATATGTCTGAATTTGTAATTGTTCCACACTCCCTGAAGTGACTGTATCTCAAATCTGTAAAGTAAGTATGCTGCACATTACCTGACCCAGCTACATACTACACTGTGCCTAGAGCAGGGAACAAACACATTTACAGCTAGTCCTCATTCGTCACAGTCAAGACAGATAAGATAAACATACTCACCAGGATTTTCTTAAAATATTTTTTTTCTAGAATACTGGTAAAAATTGTACTTGCTATCAGAAATGCAAAGCAAACTGTATTAGCATGATAGACACGCATAACCAAATCAGGGGAGTAAGACTTGTAACTTACCTCATATCCGGTGATAGCAATCTGATGCATAGAATCGTTGACAGCTTTAAGAATGCCCAAGATTGAGGCCAGAGCTTCCTGCAGATCTTCAGCTCCTTCACAGTTTTTACTGTACTTTAACATTTCCTGACATACACAAAAAAACGTCCATAACGCAATGGGTCTATAACACTATATAAACTGGCAAACTCATTATGGTAGCAACAAATATTCAGTTAGGATACAGCATTCTATTTCAGCGGAACATGGAGGAGGCTTACCAAGCCCATCAAAATCACAACAGAAGAAAAGACCTCCAGCTGCAATCAAATTTAAAATGGACCTCTTTTTTCCATATCAGTGCAGGGTCCCACAGGTAAGGGCTCAATACTAACACGTATTCATGCTTCCATGAATAAAGGGATAGTATTGAGCCCGAAACATCACTTGTTAACCTGTGGGACCCTGCACTGATATGGAATAATGTTTCATTTTAAATTTTGTTGTAGCTGGAGGTCTTTTCTTATTAGTGATACTCATCACAGTACACATTTAATTTTATTTTATTAAAATATTAAATAATATTGTTGAAATATAACAAAAACCATAGCATTTATTGTTAGCGTAAATTTTTACATTTTTGGTTCATTTTTCTGGCTGCCATGCAATATTTACATAAATGTGTGTCAGGTTCATCTTTTGAAGTGAAATACTCTATACAAGTATATGTCAAAAAGTAATTGCACTTGTTACCTTTAAAAGCAGCTGGTATTTTGTTATTCTTTGTACAGGCTTCAGTAAATAGGAGTCCAGGCTTAACTTATGATCAAGTTTCCTCTGACACTCCTACAATACACAAATCAGAAGAAAATAATTTTGTAGCTTTAAAGGATATATTTTATATAGCGTTAAATGGACAGTTACCTCATTTTTTATTTAAAGGGATACTAAACCAATTTTTTTATTTCATGCTTCAGATAGAGCATGCAATTTTAAGCAACTTTCTAATTTACGCGTATTATCAATTTGTCTTCATTCTCTAGCTATCTTTATTTGAAAAGCAGGAATTTAAAGCTTAGGAGCCAGCCCATTTTAGGATCAGCACCCTGGATAGCACTGGCTTATTGGTAGATACATTTAGCCACCAATCAGCAAGTGCTACCCAGGTGCTGAGCCAAAAATGGGCTAGCTCCTAAGCTTTACATTCCTGCTTTTCAAATAAAGATGGCAAGAGAAAAAAGAAAATTTGATAATAGGAGTAATAATGATAATAAGCATAGATTATATTAATCACTGCATCAAAATGTTTTAAATGTATTTACAATTGTCATTTTATTAGCAAGTTTTGTGGGCTTTCCTAAATCAGAACACCCCCGGAATACATCCCTTGAAAAGCCCGTTAAGTATGTTTATCTAATGTACATTGATCGCAGCCAAAAAGTAGCAGATGTAAACAAGCTTCTATACTTATCTAAGAAATGACTGAAGCATATTGCTAGATCAGTCCATCCAGGGCCGGATATATAATAAGGCAGAGTAGGCATGTGCCTACAGGCACCCTCAATAGAGGTGCACCTATCTCTGCGTATTATGAATACCGGTCAGCCTGCAACCTTAAAGGGACACTGAACCCAATTTTTTTTCTTTTGTGATTCAGATAGAGCAGGACATTTTAAGCAACTTTCTAATTTATTTGAAATGCAAGAATGTAAGTTTAGATGCGGGCCCATTTTTGGTGAACAACCTGGGTTGTCCTTGCTGATTGGTGGATAAATTCATCCACCAATAAAAAAGTGCTATCCAGAGTACTGAACCAAAAAAAAGCTTAGATGTCTTATTTTTCAAATAAAGATAGCAAGAGAACGAATAAAATGTGATAATAGGAGTAAATTAGAAAGTTGCTTAAAATTGCATGCTCTATCTGAATCACGAAAGAAAAAAAATTGGGTTCAGTGTCCCTTTAACTAAGAAGGCTGACAGCAGTGAAATAACAGCACTACGCAAGTGCGCATGAGTGGCGATCTTAAAGATTAGTACACATGCGCAGCACCCGGCTTCCCCTAAACAGTACTGTGCATGAGCAGCAACCTTAACAAAGATTAGTATGCATGCACGGCACTCGGCTTCCCCCGTGCATGCACAATGCTTGCAGTGGTTTTAACAAAGATGGCTGCCGCACATGCGTGGTGCTGTTATTTCACTGCCGGTGGCCATCTTAGTTAAGGTCACCAGCACAACGGTGAGTGCTTCTGATTTTGGTACCTACAGGCCCCTGGGCTGTAAATCCAGCTTCAAGTCCAACAGCAGCATTTTTAACTGTATAGTATGTGCTCAAATCTTTTTTTGGTAGAAGGGATTAAATACAATTTTAAGAGGTAATTTAAGAGAAAACAGTTTATTGGGGATTTAATGTTTCTTTTATACACATTTTTCACAAATTACCTGAAAAAATGTTGCATCTGAGCATTGCCGCCATAAACTCTCAGACCGCGGCTTGTTTTGGCAGTATTTTTCATAGATCTGGAAATCTTCCATCTTCATTTGAAGAAAGAGAAATATCTATTAGTTTAAGGGCACCACATTCATTATAGTAAGCCAAAATATCTATACATTTTTAAACAATTGCTTTATGACACACTAGGCATTGTTCAAACTGTGTGATATATAACAATATTGCTAATAATTTTGTATGCTTTGAGGTAAGCTGCATATCTAAATCATATATAGTGTTATGAAAGAGATGCATTCTGTTATCTAGATTCAATTGGCAAGTCTGTTAAAGAGACTATTTTAGCTTTCTCACTGTGCACATATCCTGTAGAGAACTTGGAGTTGAGACTGATGTTGCTCAGTGTACATGTGCAGTGCATTAGTCTGTCAAACACATGAATGAGTGTGTCTTAACCAATAAGTGGCAAACTAAATGGAAATTAGCACACAGTGATTATTATTATCTGTTATTTGTAGAGCACCAACAGAATTTGCGGAATTGTTTTAGAAGGGTTGATCTCAGTGTACAAAGAAAGGCTAGAGAAGTATATTGCAATAGTACACTAGCACTGTAGAGACAACTTACTATTGACTTTTATGTCCCATTTAGTAAGAAAGGACCACTGCACTTACCAATGATTAATTTAATTTTATAAAGTTTATTTATTAATATATGAAGAGGTTCTTATACTGTGACCTTTAGAATAAAAGATATTTTTTGCCAAGTATGCGTGACAGCACTTGTCTCAAGTCTTAGTTAATCTAACACACAATGCCCAGGAGTTATTTTGCGAAACATTTCTAGCGTAAATTGAGTGAAATTGGTACCGCGAGTATATTAATATCATCTGTGTGCGTGTTTTATAAGCGGAAAGTAAAGTTCTCCTGATTGAGTGTTAGTCTTGCTTGAGTACAACTTACCAGAACTAAAAGTAAACCCTGATGTCTAATTATGAGGTTACCAGAAACATACCAGTTACACCTTATACAAAAGCCAATCACTAATACAATGACCATTTACAATGAATATCCCTTACAATACAAGTTACAAGTGTTCACATGGATACATGCAGTTTACATGTGTAGCAAAATTAACCTTCTCACTTCCAAATGAATAGAACAACTTGTAGATCAATTAATCAAACATTTTAGCTGGGGCATTATGGGTATACAGTAAATGTGTGTCAGAAGTGGGCATTTATTGTTAAAAAAACCTTTTTTTTATTTTGGCGTGGTTTTGGTTTAGAAACAAGATTAACAGTACAGGATATTAAAATATTGCATAAAAAAGGCTGCGGTTTTTCTCTGGTCACCATAGTGCATTTAAAAAAAATGTCTCACACTGTAACACATGTTTTCTAAAAAGGCTTTATTTTTAACATTGAAACTAATGAGCTTCTTCTTTCGTGCAAAACTGTATCGTTGTACCAACCGGAATTGCAGAAACAAGCATAGAAAAAAATTATAATGAACTATTTTACAGTATAATGCATTTAAATTACATGTCATACACACATATACCGTATACCCCTGATGCTTTGGCTCAAATGGATTAAAGGGAGATGAACCCCAAAATTTTTATTTCATGATTTAAAAAGAGCATACAATTTAAAACAAGTTTCAAATTTACACCTATTATCACATTTACTTAATTCTCTCCACATCCTTTGTTGCAGGAGCAGGAATGCTCAACTGGGCACAAGCTGAAAACATCAGGGGCGTGATCCGATATAGATCGTAATTTGCGGCGCAAGCGAGGGAACCCCCGCAACCCGTAGTTTCAGCTCGCAACTCAAGCTATCCATTATACCCCGCCGGCAATTGCTAAAGTGCCATAAGTCGGATAAACTAGCGATGTCCAGAAATCTGCTTAAGTACAAATTTCTGGAGTCGCCAGTGACTTACGGCACTTTAGAAACAGCCGGCGCCTACAAAACCTGACTAAGTTATTAAATCTCCCGTACTGTCTAACACGCCTCCCAAACATAGCCCGACACGTCTAACCCTCTATCCGCTATCCCCCTCACTCTCCTAATAATAAAAAATATATTAACCCCTAAACCACCACTCCCAGACCCTGCCGCCACCTACATTAACTACCCCCTAATGTGAGCCCCTTACACCGCCGCCACCTAGATTACCTACCCCCTAATGTGAGCCCCTACCCCGCCGCCATCTACATTACCTACCCCCTAATGTGAGCCCCTTACACCGCCGCCACCTACATTACCTACCCCCTAATGTGAGCTCCTTTCCCGCCGCCAGCTATATTAAAATTATTAACCCCTAATTTAATCCCCCTACCCCGCCGCCAGCTATATTAAAATTATTAACCCCTAATTTAATCTCCTTACACCGCCGCCAGCTATATTAAATACATTAACCCCTAATCTAATCCCCCTAATCAGCTGTATTACCAGCCCTTAAAAGGGCCTTTTGCGTGGCATTGCCCCAAAGTAACAGCTCTATTACCAGCCCTTAAAAGGGCTTTTTGCGGGGCATTTCCCCAAAGTAATCAGCTCTTTTACCAGCCCTTGAAAGGGCTTTTTGCAGGGCATTGTCACAAAGTAATCAGCTCTTTTGCCTCTAATCTAAATCCCCCTACACCGCCGCCACATATAATAAATGTATTACCCCCTAATCTAATCCCCCTACACCGCCGCCACCTATATTAAATAGATTAACCCCTAATCTCACCCCCCTACACCGCCGCCAACTATATTAACTATATTAACCCTAATTATATTAGGGTTAATATAGTTAATATAGTTATTATATTATATATATTAACCCTAATTATATTAGGGTTAATATAGTTAATATCGTTATTATATTATATATATATTAACCCTATCTAACTCTAACACCTCTACCTTAATTATTATTAAAATAAATCTAAATAATATTAATAATATTAACTAAATTATTCCTATTTAAATCTCAATACTTACCTATAAAATAAACCCTAAGATAGCTACAATATAATTAATAATTACATTGTATCTATTTTAGGGTTTATATTTATTTTACAGGTAACTTGGTATTTATTTTAACTAGGTACAATAGCTATTAAATAGTTAATAACTATTTAATAGCTACCTAGTTAAAATAATTACCAATTTACCTGTAAAATAAATCCTAACCTAAGTTACAAATACACCTACACTATCAATAAATTAATTTAAAAACTACAAATATCGAAATTAAAATACAATTAAATACACTAAACTAAATTACAAAAAAACAAACACTAAATTACAAAAAATAAAAAAATATTACAACATTTTTAAGCTAATTATACCTATTCTAAGCCCCCTAATCAAATAATAAAGCCCTCCAAAATAAAAAACATTTCCCTACCCTATTCTAAATTACAAAAGTTAAAAGGGCCTTTTGCGGGGCATGTCCCAAAGTAATCAGCTCTTTTGCCTGTAAAAAAACCCACAATACCATCTCCCAACATTACAACCCACCACCCACATACCCCTACTCTAAACCCACCCAAACCCCCCTTAAAAAAACCTAACACTAAGCCCCAGAAGATCTCCCTACCTTGAGTCGTCTTCACCCAGCCGGGCTGAACTCTTCATCCAATCCGGGCCATGTCTTCATCCAAGCGGCAAAGAAGTCTTCCATCCAGGGGTTGTCTTCATCCAAGCGACAAAGAAGAAGTCTTCCATCCCGGCGATGTCTTCATCCAAGCGGCAAAGAAGAGGTCCTCCATCAAGGCGAAGTTATCCTCCAAGCGGCATCTTCAATCTTCTTTCTTCCGACCTCCGACACGGACCATCCAGCTGGCCCGACGACTGAAAGACGAATGAAGTTTCCTATAAATGACGTCATCCAAGATGGCGTCCCTCGAATTCCGATTGGCTGATAGGATTCTATCAGCCAATCGGAATTAAGGTAAGAAAATCTGATTGGCTGATCCAATCAGCCAATCAGACTCAAGTTCAATCCGATTGGCTGATCCAATCAGCCAATCAGATTGAGCTCGCATTCTATTGGTTGATCGGATAGAATCCTATCAGCCAATCGGAATTCGAGGGACGCCATCTTGGATGACGTCATTTAAAGGAAACTTAATTCGTCTTTCAGTCGTCGGGCCAGCTGGATGTTCCGCGTCAGAGGTCGGAAGAAAGAAGATTGAAGACGCCGCTTGGAGGAAAACTTTGCCCCGATGGAGGAGCTCTTCTTTGCCGCTTGGATGAAGACATCGCCCGGATGGAAGACTTCTTCTTTGCCGCTTGGATGAAGACATCGCCCGGATGGAAGACTTCTTCTTTGCCGCTTGGATGAAGACATCGCCCGGATGGAAGACTTCTTCTTTGCTGCTTGGATGAAGACATCGCCCGGATTGGATGAAGAGTTCGACCCGGCTGGGTGAAGATGACTCAAGGTAGGGAGATCTTCTGGGGCTTAGTGTTAGATTTTTTTAAGGGGGGTTTGGGTGGGTTTAGAGTAGGGGTATGTGGGTTGTAATGTTGGGGGGTGGTATTGTGTTTTTTCTTTTACAGGCAAAAGAGCTGATTACTTTGGGGCATGCCCCGCAAAAGGTCCTTTTAAGGGCTGGTAATAGAGCTGTTAACTTTTATAATTTAGACAAGGGTAGGGAAATTTTTTTATTTGGGGGGGCTTTATTATTTTATTAGGGGGCTTAGAATAGGTGTAATTAGCTTAAAAATCTTGTAATCTTTTATTATTTTTGTTTTGGTTTTTTTTGTAATTTAGTTTAGTGTATTTAATTGTATTTTAGTTTAGATATTTGTAGTTTATTTAATTAATTTATTGATAGTGTAGGTGTATTTGTAACTTAGGTTAGGATTTATTTTACAGGTAAATTGGTAATTATTTTAACTAAGTAGCTATTAAATAGTTATTAACTATTTAATAGCTATTGTACCTAGTTAAAATAAATACCAAGTTACCTGTAAAATAAATATAAACAATAAAATAGCTACAATGTAATTATTAATTATATTGTAGCTATTTTAGGGTTTATTTTATAGGTAAGTATTGAGATTTAAATAGGAATAATTTAGTTAATATTATTTAGATTTATTTTAATAATAATTAAGTTAGGGGTGTTAGAGTTAGGTAGGGTTAATATATATATATATAATATAATAACGATATTAACTATATTAACCCTAATATAATTAGCTTTAATATAGTTAATATATATAATATAATAACTATATTAACTATATTAACCCTAATATAATTAGGGTTAATATAGTTAATATAGATGGCGGCGGGGTAGGGGGGTGAGATTAGGGGGTAATACATTTATTATAGGTGGTGGCGGTGTAGGGGGATTTAGATTAGAGGCAAAAGAGCTGATTACTTTGTGACAATGCCCCGCAAAAAGCCCTTTTAAGGGCTGGCAATAGAGCTGATTAGGGGGATTAGATTAAGGATTAATGTATTTAATATAGCTGGCGGCGGGGTAGGGGGATTAAATTAGGGGTTAATAATTTTAATATAGCTGGCGGCGGGGGTAGGGGGATTAAATTAGGGGTTAATAATTTTAATATAGCTGGTGCGGGGTAGGGGGATTAAATTAGGGGTTAATAATTTTAATATAGCTGGCGGCGGGGTAGGGGGGATTAAATTAGGGGTTAATAATTTTAATATAGCTGGCGGCGGGGTAGGGGGATTAAATTAGGGGTTAATAATTTTAATATAGCTGGCTGCGGGGTAGGGGGATTAAATTATGGGTTAATAATTTTAATATAGCTGGCGGCGGGGTAGGAGCTCACATTAGGGGGTAGGTAATGTAGGTGGCAGTGGTGTAAGGGGCTCACATTAGGGGGTAGGTAATGTAGATGGCGGCGGGGTAGCGGCTCACATTAGGGGGTTATACATTTAATGTAGGTGGCGGGTGGGGTCCGGGAGAGGCGGTTTAGGGGTTAAATACTTTATTAGGGATTGCGGCGGGGGATCGCGGTTGACAGGTAGATAGACATTGCGCATGCGTTAGGTGTTAGGTTTTATTTAGCAGTTCGCGATTGACAGGTAGATAGACATTGCGCATGCGTTAGGTGTTAGGTTTTATTTAGCAGGTAGTTTAGGGAGCTACGGGGCTCCAATACTCAGCGTAAGGCTTACTACGCCTGCAATTTGTGGCGAGGTAAAAATGGAGTAAGATTTCTCCATTTTCGCCACGTAAGTCCTTACGCTGTATAATGGATACCAAACTGCGCTGGTTTGGTATACCTGTCTATGGGCCAAAAAACTACGGCCGAACGCAGAAATATACGAGCATAACTTCTAGGTTACGCTGTATATGTTATACCAAACCAGTGCAAAATTTGGCGTCGCCGGCTTTTGCGGGCGGCGCTGCATATCGGATCGCGGCCCAGGTGAGTGAATGACAACAGGCACATATAAGAAGCCACAAATCAGCAGCTAGTTTCCAGTAATGCACTACCTGAGCTCATCTAGGTATGCTTTTCAACAAAGGATACCAATAGAACAAAGCAATTTAGCATTTTACCTGCTGGAGTGTATTAAATTCTATTAAATTGTTTTTATTTATTTTATTATTTGAAATAGCTGTTTTTTTCCTGTTGTATCCTCACCTATATTGTACACTAGCTATAGAAAGCTGTGTAAATAAAAATGTTTAGAATAAATCAAGCTCCCAGTGGGGATAGGATAAGAGAGTTAAATAAGATATTCTTATTATAAAATTAATTATACAAAATCAGAACGGTATATTTAAAATACAGAATAAGTCCATAAAATATCTCAGGATACACATATTATTAAGGTTATATAATTATGTGTATATAACCTTAATAAAAGACAATAAAGTGCCTGGAAGCAAAAGTCCATGGCTGGGACGAATTCTCACGGTCAAGATGACCATCCTCCCGCAAGTCCTGTACATTTTCCAGACGTTACCTATTTCAATACCAAACTCATACTTATTTAAATTACAGAAATTGATAAATACATATATGTGAGAGAGTGAGTGTCTTTGTGTGTGTGAGAAAGATTGTGTGTGTGTGAATGCATATGTGTGAATGTCTAAGTGCAAATATGTATATATGTGTTATTGTGTGTGCGGTGCAATAGTGTTCATGTCTGGCCTGAACTAAAGGTGGCATCCCAACTATCGGATGTGTGTGTATGTGTTTATGAGGGTGTGTATGTATGTGTGTGTGTGTGTATGTCTGAGTGTGTGTCTATACGTATATATGTGTTTATATCTGAGTGTGTGTCTATGTGTGTTTATGAGTGTGTGTACATATGTGTGTCTTTATGTATATATGAGTGTGTGTATATAGTAATTATCTAACAGGGTTTTCACACTGTCTTTTTGGCACATTATCTTTTCTTGCCTGATTTTCTTTATATCTGTCCCTAATTGTTGTCAATAGAGAGATATAGATAAGGGGAAAACTTACGTTCAAACATAATACTAAACCTTTATGTTTATATCTTAAATATTTAAACAAATAATTGTAAAAATACATCTACATATTATTCTTAGACTAATCTATGCTTTGAATACATCATTTTTTCCCTTGCTATCCCAGTTAGTACAAGCAGCTTGGAAAAGGTTGTTTAGAGTAGTATCCTGCTCAGAGTCTACCTTGACGTGGGCAGCAAAAAATGAGATGGAGGAGGGCTCTGACCATTGGTTTAGTAAGTGGCCCCACAATTTCTAGTGTGGCAAACGAAAACAACTGTGTTACATTAATCTTTTGTTGCACTTCACATTAAGAAAAAGTTATTTAAGCAAGTCGAACATCACTTTAAGGGTGTGGGCAGTGGCGTAGTGTGTGTGTGGGGGCACTGGGGCAGTTCCCCCAGGCGTATAATTCTTAGGGGTGCAAAATTAAAGAGCCATGAGGTGCGTTCTCCAGTTTCCACCACCGCTTTCACTGAGTGTCTCACATGCAGCGCCGGGAGGAAGTGATCATCCTAGTGGTTTGTGTCTGCACTTTTCATTTCTACCTCTAGGTGTCACTGTTCCGTTATAGCTCAATGTAAATAGTTACTGTGTTCCTCTCTAGACTTTTCTCCCCTTCCGAGCTCTAGTGCAGTGTGAGATCTAGCAGCAGACCTGAGATAGGTGAGATGTGCAGACTCCCATACTCTATATTGTGCGGACTCCCATACTCTATATTGTGCAGACTCCTATACTCTATATTGTGCAGACTCCTATACTCTATATTGTGCAGACTCCCATACTCTATATTGTGCAGACTCCCATACTCTATATTGTGCAGACTCCCATACTCTATATTGTGCAGACTCCCATACTCTATATTGTGCAGACTCCCATACTCTATATTGTGCAGACTCCCATACTCTATATTGTGCAGACTCCCATACTCTATATTGTGCAGTCTCCCATACTCTATATTGTGCAGACTCCCATACTCTATATTGTGCAGACTCCCATACTCTATATTGTGCAGACTCCCATACTCTATATTGTGCAGACTCCCATACTCTATATTGTGCAGACTCCCATACTCTATATTGTGCAGACTCCCGAACTCTATAGCTATAAGATGGTAATATATATTTATACATGTAATGTCCATCTTGTCTTTTTTATTTACATGTGTATTTTTTTTTTTCTCACATACTTTTTGTGATAACATTTTCAACTATTGCATAACCAGAGCACGAGGAATTCTGTATTGGGGGTGCTGGTGGGTACAATAGTGAGGTGGTACAGTGAGTGGTAAATTGAGTAGCACTGTGTTTGATAATTGCTACAAATATATGCAACATACACACTACATAAGTACACACAGAGAAAAAACACAATAAGAAAATATGTAGGGCTAGGCCTTTAACTTCCTTTGAAATTCGGTGTTATACCCCACAGTCAACATATGGAATATTGTCCCTATCATACAAATTATTGATAAGTCATCATTCTCGAATCTCCCCTCCTAGGTAAAGCAATGGGAAGACAAACTGCAGGTACATTGGTCTGACAAGGATTGGGGTATAGTTTTTACAGACATGAGTAAGTATCTTGAGATGAATTTCAAGTAACAATGTTTACAATACTTAACACCAACAAGGTTAGCTGTGATATATCCTTCATCCCGACCAACTTGTTGGAGAGGTTGTGGGTTAGAGGAAATATTACACATATTTGGTGAATTGTCCTTTGATACAGGCCTTTTGGGTAAAAGTAGTCAAAGAAATTTAGAAAGTTATACACTTTTCACTGCCATTAGACCCGGTAATATTTCTGTTTAAAAAATACCCCAAATTAAATTGTATAAATCGCTCCACATTATAAAGTATAATGATCAATTGTACTCCATACCCAGTCGTGTATTTAGGTTTTGTGCTGCCCTAGGTATTCAAAATTCTGCTGCCCCACCCCCCCACATTTTAGGCCTTAAAATGTTTAGGTCAGGGTGTAACGTAAAAAATTTTCATGGCATTTCCAGATTTCTTGAAACAATATTTCCACAAACACAATACTAATAGCTAAATAAATGAAAGGTTCAGAGTTACTGAACCTAACTTTAAGTTTCATGAGCAGTCTCTTATTATACCCCTTAGAATGTAAGCTTCTTGGGCAAAATCTCCCATTATACACCTCTAAAGTAACTGTAAGTTTCTTACAGATATAACCACCAGCAATCTAGCATACAGAGTGCAGGAAGGTATAAAAAATAAAAATAAAAATATTAGACAACTTCATGATGAGACTGAACTGCTCCAGTTTGTTCTGTCAGGGAGGCCTTGGTGGTGGAGAGTGTGATGTCACATGGGTGTGGAGGGATACACATTACCAGTGAGCAGCCCAAAAAAAAAAAAAAGAAGGCCACCACACTCCAATCAACCAAGCTTGCAGCGTGCTGCTTACACCCCCCAAAGTCCAGACAGGCAAGTACTCTGCTGGAGCAGGCCCTGGGTAGGAATTGCAGCTGCAGGTCCTACCTTGGGGGAGGGAGGTGGTCACATCCCATTTATCTATCCCTTGGCATCCAGCACTATGGGTCCAGACTCCAGAGTGATAGTCAAATCAAAACAAGTGCTCCACTGGTGCTGCCCTGGATAGGAACTGCAGCTGCAGGTTCTACCTTAAGGGAGGGAGCACTCAGCAGACTAGTAACACAGTTGCTTGATGTGAGTCAGTACAGTGTGTCCCAAATGGCCCACTGTCTTCCCCCTATGGCTGCTCAATACATGCCAGACTAATGCTAGTTAAGTCACTTGCTGCTTCCAAAAGAGACTCAAAATGTGCTGCCCCTTTCCAATTTTCCACCTTAGGCAAGTGCCTTGTTTGCCTAGGCAAAATATGCACCTGTCCCTACCTCTGACATAAGAGCTGCAATGGACCCTAAACCTTCCTGCCCTCCTTATACTATATGTAAGAGTCAGGTTGTGAATCTTACTACAGTTTGTGAATGAGTTATCATTATTTTAGTCTTATAAATCAAAGTATTTAACCCCTTGCTCGCCATTCCTTATGTAGTAGTAGACGTGCAGCCCTCCAGGCAGTCAAGGGCTTAAACAATTTGTCTAATTCGTTTACTTAGAATAATAACATAATAATTATATTTTTACAGTTTTCTGCAATCCCTTTTAAATATTTAAACTGCACCAAAATCTTAAAATGTCCTATTCTGCCCTAAAAGGAGTGTTAATATTTTTTTTTTTATTTTCTCACTGTTTTTGGGAGGGTTAATCATTTTACAGTAAAATAAACTGAATAGTATAGTAACATTTTGGAAAGTTTCCCACCTTAATTAATGGTAAAAGTAATTTTTCAATGTGTGCGTTTGTGTATATATTGCTTTTAATAACTATAAATATATATTCATCTCCCCATGTGTATATATATATATATTACTTTTAATAACTGTAAATATATATATATATATATATATATATATATTATGTATATATTGTATATATTGTATATATATTGTATTATGTACAATTATACTTAAAAAAAAATCTAATTAAAAAAAATCAACATTTAAAAGCAACATTTAAAGAAGCCTTTAGTGTTAGTTTTTTGTTTGTTTTTAAGCACAGGGATAAGAAAATGTGAATACAGTAATAAATATAACAAATACATTATCTTATTTAGTCAGTACATACATATAAATGGAAAAAGCATAGCTGTCCTTTAAACTGGATGAATGTCAAGATTAATTATAACACAAATGCTATTTGAAAACCACTTTCTGCCAGCCCAATTCTCTCTGTTCCAGATGATCTGCTGGTAATAGGGACAACTTACCCTTTCTAGAAAACATCTTCCCACTAGCTCTGGATAGTCTATGTAATTTTCCAGTTCTCTTAAGAATATTCTAAATAAAAGAATAGAGTCAGAACATACAGATTTTAGAAACTATCATAAGAAAAATACATATTAAGGAATTCTATGAAACCAATGATTACTAACTAAGAACATTAGTACATTTGTATAATATTATAGTGAATGCATATACACTCATATATCCTAAATGTACCTTTTTAAAAGCACATGGGCACAAACCCATACTTCAGCCTTGGAACCTAATTTCTCCTGAAACTACTAAACAGACTTTTTTATTTCAAAGGGCCACATAGGGCCTCAACCTCTACTTGAAACAGGGCATACTTGAAAACGAGAGAAATCTCATTGTATCCTTCCTGGTAAAATATTTTATAAATAAATGTCAAAGGTAAAACAAATCAGTTTGGGGTTTTTTTCTGCACGGTTAGGCTGTGGCTCAAGTTTCTGAGCATTACATTAAAAGGGACAGTCTACTTGAAATTGTTATTGTTTAAAAAGATAGATAATCCCTTTATTACCCATTTCCCAGTTCTACACAACCTACATCTCTGTGATTACATTGTATCTATAGCTAATTATCTCACAGTCACACCCTATTTACATAGCCCTGTCAGGGCTGTGATTGGGTAAAACAAATGTTAAAACAAATTATTAGCCACGCCTACTAGATTTAATCTTTATTTTAGTGACAACCCCTATATGGGGATTCTATAACATGTAACCCTTCTCATATGTCTTGCAAAAATGTATACATATAAATAATTATAGTGGGACCCATTCAACTACTACAAATTTTTAGAGTTTTAGAAACCCTTTCTTACGTATATGATTATACGTTACGGAAGATGAATTAATGATCCTGAATAAAGGACTTTCTTATTGCCCCCAACAGGACTATGATTATTTAGAACTACAGAAAGATCTATATCGGTTCTTTAGAACTATTAAGCTTAAAAAGTTTCTTTACAAGTGTATCCCATTCTTCTCCTGATACAGCAGTGAGTAATGTTGATATAAATGCTATGCAAAGGTTGAAACTAAAAAGATTTGGGTTATTTAACAAAAGTACATTTACCCCTACACAGGTAGGTGCTGGGTCCAAAGCTTTATTAAATTGGTTGACAATGATGTAGCTGACATGTGTAGAAAGCACTATAGTAAATTTAAAAGGCACCCTGTGAGACAAGGTTTAACCAATAAAGAGTTAACTTCACTAAATGGGTTAAAAAATAATAAACAGCTCATCATTAAGGGGGCGGATAAGGGAGGGGCCACTGTACTTATGGATAAGGAATTTTATGTGAATGAAATCAAAACACAATTATCAGATACTGCTGTGTATAAAAGATTGCCCACAAACCCTGTATTTAACATCCAAAAAGAGGTTGAGAGTTGTGTTAACATTGCTGTAAAAAATGGGGGTAATTGAAAAAGATATTGCAAAGTTTCTTTTGGAATCAGAGGCAGTTACTCCAGTTTAATACACACTCCCTAAAGTACATAAGTGTTTAACTTCCTCCCCTGGACGCCCCATTGTAGCTGGAATGGGCTCTATTTTATCTAAAGTTTCAATTTTTTTAGATAGGGCTTTGAGACCCCTTGTATTATCTAATTCCTATATTCAGGATACAAGTGATTTTATAGTTAAATTGCAGAACCTGTCTATTGATGGGAACAGGGGCATACTGTTTAGTCTGGATGTAGCATCTTTGTATACCTCCATCTCTCATGAGGCAGGTATTGGTGCAGGAATTGATTGAAACAGAACTTAGGTATACCCTTGCCACAACTAGACAGTCCCTTTTAATTAAGAATAATAATGAGAAAAGAGAGAAAAAAGAGAAAGAAAAATCTGATAGATTGGTTTTCATTAGCCAATATTCTCCTTTAAGTTAAAGGTACAGAAAATTTTACTTAAACATTGGCATGTGTTACAGACTTGTGAATCAGATGTTTTAGAGTTCTCCAAACCTTTTATGCCGGCCTATAAAAGAGGTAGAAATTTTAAAGATTCACTAGTCAGAGCAGATATTGGCCCACTTAAAAAGAGGGGGGTTCAGAGCTATATAGGCAAGAAAAATTGGGGGAATTTCCCATGCCTTGGTTGCTCTAACTGCAACAACATGATTAAAGGGCCCCACCTTTAGTCATCCTAGGACTGGACATATGTTTTCTATTAAGGATTATTTTACATGCAACACAGAATATGTGGTCTATATGATTAAGTGTCCTTGTGGATTGGGGTACGTCGGAGAGACCACCCGTAGTGTCCGTGAACGTATGGTTCAACATAAAAGCAGTATCAGGACAAAAAAATTGGATGCCCCTGTAGCTTGTCATTTTTTGTCTGCTGGACATAATCTTAATCAGTTAAGATTTCAAGTGATAGAGCATGTTCCAGTACCTAGAAGAGGTGGGGATAGAGCTAAAATCCTTAAGAGTAGAGAAATGTTCTGGATTAATAAGTTGGGGACATTACACCCTAATGGGATGAATAGGGATTTTGACCTATCTGTATGCCTTTAATGCATGTCTGATTAGATATAATGTTATTTAATTCCTTTTTTCTTTCTTTTTCTTTTGTTACAGATGATTATGGATTCCTGTTCTGCTAATTTACTTGATGTATGTATATATATACAATTGTATTCCAATGTATATGAGGTCGGTGAGTTTCACCTGAACATTACTGAAATGTATAACTTTGCTGACATTTACCTGTGTACCTAGAGTAGTATGTAAGGGGTTAATTTGAAATGTGCAGCTTTACAGGTGTGTGGGTGTGGTTAAGATGGTATTTAAGGATGATTATGTGTAGAGTTTAGCCATACATGACTAAGGACTGTGTCCGAAACGTTGTTGTTTGATTTTGTTTGGTCTGGCTACTCCTCAAGCTGAATAAAGCATCTTGAAGAAATATTTTGGTGGGTGCTCGCTTCACTTTTGTTTATGTTATTTGATTAATTATGATAGACCTCCTTATGGGGTCCATCAAATTCATACTGGTTCATAACATGTAAATGTTCTTTCTATTATTGTAATTTTCTTAACCCATTGTTTCAGTCTTATCTTATTTCCTGTTAGGACACTACAATAGCAATAGTAATAATATCAATAATAGTGAACAACAGTAGGCTATTACGCCCCACTATATTATCAAAGTGTCGTTTTTTCAACAAATTAATATACTTTGACATCATATTCAGTATTATACAGTATTATACATTCATTGTACATACAAGAAAATATCAATTAAAATGCTTAAAGTAAAGTATGCCGCAGTAAACTCGAGGCTGCTGGGTATTTACATAAAATGGAAAATTCAAGAACAAGGGGGTCATGAACTCAAGCTAAAGGGTAGTAGATTCAAGAGTAATTTGAGGAAGCACTTCTTTACAGAAAGAGTGATTTATTTATGGAATAAACTTCCTCAAGAGGTAGTAGCGACAAACACTGTGGGGGGACTTTAAAAATGCATGGGGACAAGCATAAGGCTATCCTACAAACTAGATACGTTTATACTATTAGGTAATATAGGGCAGACTTGCTGGGCCTATGGCTCTTATCTGCCGTCAATATCTATGTCTATGCTTAATATCTTTCCTCTCCTTCATTTTCATTCTACTCTTTGTTATGTGTTGATGCCAAGTTTAGACAAAATGGGTTCAGGTGTGCCTATGGCATTACTCTTAGTCACAAGGGCCCTATAATCTACACCCTGAAATAACTTCTATGTTTCCTATCATATATGTGTCATATATAGGTGTATTTTCCCCTCCCAAACATATGTATATATATATAGTAGCGCCTCCTTCTAGTTGCAAAACTATCTCTAATTAGTCCTAGTTAGGCTGAACCATCATACATGGATAATATTTCTAATTATATATAAGAACTAGTTGTGTGGTGGAGGAAGGGGGGAAGGAGTTGTGTATTGTATATACTATATATATATATATATATATATACACTCCCTCCAGAGGAAGATAATTAGCTATGACTACAGCATAATTGTTGAAACGCGTCAGATGATCTCACAGCCACAGCCTACCCATGTGTGCGCTATCCTGTATACCGTGACCTTTTAGCGTTTATCAAATAAAGGATTACCATTTTAACTGACACTCCTGGACCCTGGTTTGTTTTTCTTGTATCTAAGGCCTCGACAGGACTGCGCTTATTTCAGTGCTTTTACAAACGTGAATTTTATACCAATTAGTGTTGGGTTCCTTTAAAACTCTACGGGAGTGAGCACAATGTTATCTATATGACGCACACATGAACTAATACTGTCTAGAGGGCGGCCCTGCAGGGGTTTAGAGGCTGTAACATATATTAATATAACAATGTTGGTTGTGCAAAGCTGGGGGATAGTAAAGGCATAATCTTTCTTTTTAAGCAAGTACTGGTTTCTGAAAAAAAAGTACATTTTGCATTTAAATATCTCAAAAACTACTGACGGTATTTACATCACAAACGTCTAGTAATTCTTACTCTCCATCTGATATCAGTTTCAGTCATGTTGTTACTGGAATCTGAAACTGATTATTTTTTTAAGTAACTAAAACTAGAACAAATAACAAATTGTTTTCTTTCAACAATTTGTATAGACAGACACATTTAGATTACAGAATCCCTTCAAAGTCTAAACTGTAAAACAAATATTAGGTATAGTTTTTCCCCAATTACAATCATGTGTACCTTTTAAAATATATAATAACAATAGAAAATAAACCTGTTTATGAAAATGATAAATCTCTTCCATGTTTGCCAAATAACACATCCTTTTTATTTTGTAGCATTGGAGAGAGGAGGTGCATCACTATCGGATTCTCCTCTCAGTCAGCGTAAGCCCTGAGAAAAGCACAAAAGGAAAACAAATTAGTTATATTTTTTTTTTTTTACGCCAACACCTGCCATAGTGATGACCATACACTGCCCCCACAAACACCTTGACACTTTTTTATATAAAATGTTGTAATAATAAACATTGCAGCATAATTTAAAGGGGACATGAAACCCAACATTTTTTTTTCATGATTCAGACAGAGAATACAATTTAAAAAAAAGTTTCAGTTTACTTCTATTATCAAATTTGTTTTGTTCTCACTTTATACTTTGTATGAAGAGGAAATAGTGCTTCCTTGCTAATGTAGAAACATTGTTGCAAACCTGCCTGCCATATAGCTGCTGAAATAACGTGGCACTCTTCTGAGTTTATGTTTCCTGCTTTTTAATAAAGGATAACAAGAAAAACGAAGACATTTTGATAATAGAATTAAATTAGAAAGTTGGTTTAAAATGATATGTTCTTTCTGAATCACAAAAGAAACATTTTGGGGTTTTAAGCCCCTTTAACGCTTCTGCAATTAAATTGCACATGTGAAAGAAATCCAATGGAATGTCTCTCAAGGTGAGGTGGTGAGGTTTATAAAAAAAAGAGCAGAAATATGAAATAGCAAAGCAGATTTTTTCATGCATATCTTACACTTTGTAGAAGGGACTTTTCTTACAGTAGTAAAACTATTTACAATTTTACATTAAATTGCACCATATCAAAACATTAATTATAAAAAAAAAGCTTCTCTTCCATTTTTCTAAACTGACTTTTTATGTCTCTCTCTTTCTGATACCTTCTCAGGTTTCATATGACTTTGTTTCTGTCCCTATCATATTTTCCTTGTAGTTTAGTTTCTTCCTTCTCACCAAAAAGCCCTACTGGCTTGTGAAACCATAAGTATTTGTGAGGTCTCCTGGGATATGCATTAGATTTCTATAAAATGCAAGTCATTAGGGGTAGACCTCAAGAGTTCCAAAGTATTTGACAAGTTTATTTTGCTCAGCCTCCCTTATTACCACTATTACATCTACGTTTATTCCCATCCTTATTTTAACACAAGACATGAGAACAGAAGAAAAAAATAGTTTAACCATTAAGTTCCTTATTTACAGTATCAAATGCATTTAATTTATCAAGAGTACTTGTACTACATTGTGAGATATCAAACATTACAATGTTTTTATATTTGTTATTGGTTATCTAACAAGGTATTCATTTGCCCCTCCTTAAAATGGCCAGCTACATTACTATTAACATGAAAGCAATAATTTGTACCCAGGTTTACTAAATTAAGAGATTTCAGACTTGCTGGATAAACATACTGACTTCTACGTACGTACCTCAAGGACGGAGAGCAGCTCTTCCACATAAACCCGTTCTGTCTCAATAAGTTCATTCATAACATGCCTGGAAACAAAACCGTTTGCTTTCAATATTTAGCAAATCTGGTTTAAGGATGAATGTGTCTTTATTTAGGTGTTACTTTGTGTAAGAGAATGTTTGTGCTGCTTTAAATCAGCTCAAGTACACAAGTAAATATGAAGCACCTAGAAAAAGTGATATACAGGTAGCCCTCAGTTTACGCCGGGGTTAGGTTCCAGGAGGAATGGTTGTAAATCGAAACCGTTGTAAATTGAAACACAGTTTATGATGTAAGTCAATGGGAAGTGAGGGAGATAGGTTCCAGGCCCCTCTCAAAATTGGCATAAGTAACACCTAATACATTATTTTTAAAGCTTTGAAATGAAGACTTTAAATGCTAAACAGCATTATAAACCTAATAAAATAATCACACAACACGGACTTTACTTGCATTTTTCTGCAAACAGTTCTTTCTATGCATTCCAGTCTGCACTGATTTATAGACAGGAAGATCTTGTTCCTTTTAAATCTGCTTGATAGCTCAGGTCTGGTTAAATTCATTAATTTCAGCTTGCTTGGCTTTGCCTCAAAACAAGCTGACAGCTCCACCTACTGGCTATTTTAATAAATGCACTGCTTCTCAATGCTTTTCAATAGCAGTCACATGACTGGAAAAAAAGGTTGTTATTCTGAAACGGTGTAAATTGAACCGTTGTAAAATGAGGGCCACCTGTACTGTATATTTCATAGAGATGCGTGAGCAAATCTGCACATTTAATAAGATCACTAAGTACAGTCACAGAAATATATATTGCAGTATTCAAATCTCTTACACCCATCTTTAATTTACAGATTGTCACAATAAAATATCATAAAATCTTGATTTCACAAACATTTTGCTTGTTTTTCTATAATAAAATTCAAATGCTTAATCAACAAAATCAACCTTAATTTATGTGGTTCATCAAAATATTTTATTATCATATAATGGAAATTCTTTCAGCATGTAATCAAAATAATCATCAAATATTTATTATATAGGCATTTTATTGGAGACACATACATTGCAATATAATGCTCAAAAAAACTCTTAAAGATTGTGTGTGATTTTGGAACAGCTCATATACTGTATAGTGAATAATTATGTGCCCAGAATACAATTAAAACTAGAAACCATACAGCAAACAAGATAAACTGAACTGCATTTCTGCATAAATAGCAGGAATTCCTACTACTAGAAATTTGCCCACAACCTGTGCTTATTTACTGTGAGTAAATTTCTTATATGGAAAACAGCATAAAAATGAGCGTCTTTATTAAGGTATAATATTAGGTATTCCAAAATGAGTTTGTTCTCTCCTCTCATTAATGAGGTTTATACCATACATACCTTCTAAGCACTGCTAGATTTTCTTCATTGTCCATCACTGAATGAGATCTTCCATCCACCTCGCTCTACAAGTAAGAGGATACATAAATAGCGTTAAAAGGAACATTAAACTAAAAACTGAATTGTAGTAAAATATTTAAAGACCGTGTACATGGGCCAAAATATGTAAGGAAAGAAATACACCTCTTAGAAGGCATTGTGCACTCTTGGACTTTTATCTTGAATACACAGTCATCCTTAAAGGAACAGTCTAGTCCATAATAAACTTTCATGATTCAAATAGGGCATGTAATTTTAAACAACTTTCCAATTTACTTTTATCACCAATTTTGCTTTGTTCTCTTGGTATTCTTTGTTGAAAGCTAAACCTAGGCGGTTAATATGCTAATTTCTTAGAACTTAAAGGCCGCCTCTTATCTTAATAAATTTTGACAGTTTTTCACCACTAGAGGGTGTTAGTTCATGTGTGTCATATACATAACACTGTGCTCACGCACGTGGAGTTACCTAGGAGTCAGCACTGATTGCCTAAAATGCAAGTCTGTCAAAAGAACTGAAATAAGGGGGCAATTTGCAGAGGCTTAGATACATGGCAAACACAAAGTAAAAAGTGTTTTAATATAGCTGTGTTGGTTATGCAAAACTAGGGAATGGGTAATTATCGGATTATCTATCTTTTAAAACAATAAACATTCTGGTGTAGACTGTCCCTTTAAGGCCAGGTATGTAGCTGCCCAACTCCCTCCCCCCTCCCACCTTTAGCCACCTCTGCCTCCAAGAACCATTCCCTACCGTCTGATCCCCCCATCCAATTGAAACCCCTCTCCCTCATCCGCCCTCCCTCCTTCTCCCTCCCTGCCGCTCAACACTTTTCTTGTGCAGTGCAGCGGTACCACCCACTCCCATCCCCTCCCTCTATCTCTCTATCTCTCTATCCATCCCTCTATCTCTATCCCCCTATCTCTATCCCTATTCCTCTATCTCTATCCCCTATCTCTATCCCTATTCTCTACCTCTATCCCTCTATCCCTATCCCTCTATCCCTATCCACTCCCACCCCCTCCAGTGATGGGCCGCCCCCCCCATCCTAACCCTCCCCCGCCACCAACGATTGGCAGCACCACCGCCCGATGCAGAGAGGGACTCTGCAAGACTATTTCTGAACTGCCCCACTCGTGGGGCATGCAGAAATAGCACAATCTCGCTTCTTTTAGTGAGATTGCGGCAGAGAGAGGGCCAGGGCTTAACGACCAGTGCTGTCCTCGCGCTCGTCTTGTGCATAGGCGCTGGTCGTTAAGGGATTAAGGCCAGGTATGTTTGTCTCGCGCTGCAGTCTCTACTGCCCATGACTGCATCGGACAAACATACCTGGCCTTTTATAATATAGGATGTGTAGTAAAAATATTTTGCAAAAGTTGTATTTTAATGGACCTGCCTTTCCTGCGATTTACCACTGTACATTCTAGGTTTTTTAATGTCACCCCAGAAAGGTTTAAGTGGATCCTGCAACATGAACTAAGTAGTTGTTTGATCAGGGCAGGAGTGTATATGTATTTAATCTGTATCAAGCATTAACAAATCACTGTAGCAACCCAGGCCTCTATCATAGATATCAACAATATTTACCTCATGTTCTTTATAAGTCATATTCAAGAAATACAAAAAAATACAAAAAAAATCAGTAGTACCTTTGTTCTCTGGAAGTTCATCCGTCGCTGAGAAGCACTTTCTGAACTAGATCTGTGCTCAGATGCCCGTTGCAGAACTAGTTAAAAAAAAAAAAAAAAGACAGTAAAGTCAAAATTAAAATTTCAGTCTCAGGAGCAGCAATTACACTGCTGGGAGCTAGCAGCAGTTGATTGGTCGTTGCACATATATGCACATTTGTTAATTAAAATAAATTGGAAAGTTGTTTAAAATTGTATGCTCTAGCTGAATCACAAAAAAAAAATGTGTTTTATGTCACTTTAATATTTTGCAGTGGAAAAATATATTAACTACAGTTATCCAATAGTTGTAGCCTTCATTTTTTCTCTTAGGATAGTCGCATTTTGAAAAGTGAATTGGTATAATTTGTGGCCTGGTCTGTTGTCCCGTAAACAACAAATAATGAATAAATCTACTTTTGAGATAAGGATGTATTTATCTGCAATGAATGAATCGCTCTCATGCATAGGCATCTGTTTGCCCAATAATATATCTGCCCCCTGGTATGTTAGGTCCATACCGGTACACTGTATTTAACTATATATGCTTGTGTGTATTGTTCACGATAGTTGATTTGGAAGGGAAATGTTGATTTGTTACCTGCATATGTCCTTCTATTGAGAGAAATGCTATTTACCTGGGGAGGAGTTAGGGGATTTTATAATTGCCTCTGGTCTTGGAGCAACGGGTTGTACGGGCCGCGTCTGCTTTGCTGCAAGCTTTTTAAGGCTTCCTTTCCTCTTATCAAACATTTCTTGCATGCTTTTCTGTTTCTGGAATACTTTGTGGACATGTTCCTGTCGAAGTAGAATTGTTTGTTATTTTCACCATGATTCTGTCTTTGTTTTTTGTTTTTTTTTACCATATTTTAAAAGACAAAAACATATTTAAAAATGATTATTGAGCAATATTTTTCAAGTATTATTTATTAACAGAACATGAGTGTAGTACAAAGGCCATCATATTTACTTGTAACTAAACAAAATAACCCGGTGAACTTGTTAGTAATCACTTAGGATTCAGATCAAAGGCTGAGGAAAGACGTTAAAATAGTTGCGGAAAGAAAGCACTAAGGTTTTGATGAAATTCCCCACAATGGCTGAATTGTGTGTGTGTTTAAACGTGTCCAAGATGAAAATGCCAGGTAGTGCAAGCAGGAAATTCCACAGAATAGATGGAGCATAAGAAAACACCTATAAGCAATAGATGAAGCATGTACGGAATTATGACGCAGTGTATGGTTACCTGCAGTTCTGGGCTGATAATTTCTTCATACTGTTTCAAGATTTGAGCTAAGTCTTTGATAGTGTTATCTGCGCCCGTTTCTAGGAATCTTTCAATCTCTTGAAGTGCTGATTCTGCTCCATCTTGGGACTGGAACTTATCCACAGGTTGAGAAGCTAGCAAATAGATTCCTTCATCACACCACTCCATTGTCTGAAAATGAGGCAAAAAGGTCCTAAGAAAACAGTCACTTATCTGGCTATGTGGATAATATATATATTGCTTGTTTGTGGTCTGGTTTTCTTATTGAAAAAAGGATAGTTTTATTAGAAGTACAGTTGGACATTTTTGAACATCATGGAACAGGGTGCCTTAGCAGCTAGCCCATCGTGCTTTTTTCACTTAATTTTGAAGATGTGGTGCAGAATGTTCAGTATATAATCAAGCGCTAATAAGATCCAGTTAAGGTCACACATACATTAAACTTATGATTTGTGATTGTCAGTGTAAGGAGAAGCAAGGGTATATATTGCCTTGTTAATATAATACAGAACAAGACAGATCCACATCAGATACAACTAATGCTTATTTTACAAAACATGCATTATGGTATAAGTATTATGAGACTCACCTTCTCCAGGTGCCTGTGTAGCTCCAATGATTTATGGAAGAGCTCCCGTCTCTGCTCTATGTAGTTGCTGGTGGTCTCACACAGCTGATGAAGCTCACTGCATTTTGGGAGGATTGAGTCCACAGCATAGTGATTATTTTGGATGAGCTGATCACCTTCATTGGCTAAAGCCATGGCAGACTGTAAAACTTCCTATGACAAAAAAAGCATGTTGGCCAATTGAAATAAAATCTGGTCATTGCATAGCTACCAATACAGAAGCATTTTAGGCTTGGTGGCTTTCAATGATACTGTAATATGCATGACAAAGACGTTGCTTGATTTAAGTTTTTGTTTTTTATCCTGGATCAGCAAAATAATTATATTTAACACAAATTGATTATCAACAACTTGATGGCTTTACATTGTTTTATTGTGTTTATTTTTTATCCAACTATATTTGCTTATTTTAAACACTCTACTTATGTAATAGTTTAAGAATGAGAAAAAAATAAAACAATTTAAATGCAAAGCATTTTATTAAGATGTTTGTGTGCACGTCTAAGTATTTTGATTAATATGATCTTCATATTAATTATTTTTATTTGCTAATTATATAATTTTACACTATAAAGCAAACACATCTTACAGATCTGGGAACCAGTTACCTGAGATCTCTCTTCAAAGTTACTGAGATCCTTCAGGATGTGCTCCACATGTGAGCAGCTATTTCCCACGTCCCTGAATGAGGATAATCGCTCAGTAACGCTGTCTAGCGATGTCTTGACCTAAAACAGGGCAAAAGTTGTATAAAATGTTTGGTACCAAAGCTTAACTAAAAAGAGTAAACATATTAAATAAAGTAACGCTACTCACATTATGGGGGGGGATTATATTCTACTATGCCAAATGCCAATAAATACTAACAAGAATATCTTTTGTTCTTACTCAAACACCTTAGCTACAAAAGGCCAAAATGAAGAGCCAGGTAAAAATATCAAACATTTATTTACATCTGAAACATATTAACATTAACAACAATTAAGTCATAGATTCTACTGCAATCAAAACGTTTACTACCTGGTAGCAATAATATACGTAGTTCATGCCCTGCCTGTGTTCATTCCCTTTACCCTCAATATCATTATTATTGGCCACTAATTATTAATCTAACCCTTTATGGATATTAATCCAACCAAAATTCTCAGAATAAAAAAGCCATGTATGCTCAGATTGAGAAATAGTAGTAGCTTTTTTCCCCTCTCGTTTGGTGACATTCTGTTATAACCTTACTTGCCGGCCTGGCATAATTGTAACTATGACTCACATGATTCTTTAGTATCAATCAGAGGTATGCATATGACTTTAAACATTGGGAGTACATAGTCTGTATGACATGCATCATCACACAGATCAGACTGGAATGTGAAAGAATAATATTTTTTTTTATACTACAGCTGGCTTCACCCAATAAAATTCACTTAAAAATAAGAACTTATCCGCTGTAATTTAGTCATTTTCATTTGTCTGACTCGTCCAATTAACGTATTGATTTTACAAATCTTATTTTCTTGATTTCACATTAATAACAGTGCCAAACACACAGCAGACGACTTAATACCATCAAGTTTATTAACATACACATTAAATACAGAACCTAAACAAATGATACCTGTCAATTTTCCTAAGTTCCTTTGTGATTGCTACAGCCTATTTACTAAAGGTCATCAGAGTCTCCATCCTTAGTGAATAGGATGTAAAGAATATCATTGTAACTGTAGAAACTTGAGAGGCCTTTCCAGCCTAGGCCAGCCAAATAAACTGTACAATTAAAAGCCTTACCTCTCGAAATTTGAATTCAAAATGTCGCAACTGCAAACACTGCTCCAGCTTCTGCTGATGTCTTGACCAAAACTCATCGAAAGCTGTTTCTGTTTCATTTAACTGCATGATCAGCCTTTATAATATGAAACAAAAGTGTTTAGCAAAAAATCAGCTTATCTTTTCAGCGCTATACAAGATAGAAAACAAAAAATATTCAACAATACTAAGCAAACTGCACAGATTTTGATATGATTTCATGTAATTTGTAACAATGAAGGATATTGTTATCGAGCACTAATGATTGATTTACAGATTAAATAAATTAAGCTTATTATGTTCTGTCATATGTTCCAGCCTAATTACTATCGTTTTGCACATTGGTAAATCACTATTAACATAAAAAAACAAGTGATTATGATACTATTATCCAACATTTAACATTACTCAGAGAAGTTACAAAAGGAAAGAACCCTACATTGTAGTTGGAAATAATTATCAAATGACCAGTTTTAACAGGAACAGGTTGTTTAATGCTTTATAATGACGGCAAAGCTTTGTAGTCCTGAGAGAACTATGCAGTCAGTTTCTAGAGTGTTTTAATACTTTAGAGAAAAATCTCATTTATTCAGTTTCTTGAACTCAGAAACGCTTCTACAACATGATCATCAAACATAATATTACAAGATGTTTGCCTATAACGTTCATGTTATGAATCTGGTTGTTATTATTATCAGTTATTTGTAAAGTGCGGCCAAATTTTGTATTGCTGGGTGAGTATGAATACATAATGACTCAAGGTAAAAAAGAATTAGTTACATAAATAGACAAAAATGAGACTGACTGTATCCCGGAGAGCTTACAATCTACAGATCAAGATGCCTCTCACCTTTCCACAGTGGTCTGGTTGTCCAACTGGTCTGCATTCATCCTATAGTCAGGGTTTTCTTTGACAGGCTCCATGATCCTGTCTAGTATGACATGCCCCTGCTTTAATGCTAACCTCAGGTCATCCTACAGGAGGGATAAACTAATAGTCACACTTGCCAATGCCACAACACCAAAAAGCTGAACACCACCACACAAACAATACATTACAAATGTGTTAAACAAATTAAAGCAAATACCTGCAATTCTACATTATGTGCAGGATGCCGTTTATAAAGTAATGCATTGCCCTGCTTGCATCTGTCTACTAGTAAAGAGCACTGCACAAGTTCTCACACTCCCCTGAAGTAATATTCATGAGATACCCACAGCGAGAGGTGCACGCAGCACTTACATCTGTAGAGTTCATTGTAAAAGACTTTCTTGAACAAAGGAAAAAGAAAGTAAGACCAGAGCCTTGGATACAAGTGCTGAAGTGGTCATATAATAGTTTGTCTGGCAAGACTAAGCAACACGCTATAATAATTGTCTTCCCCATATAGAACAGTATATTTACATAACTTCACATCAACCATCACTCATCAAATCCCTGGATAACAGTTTAGACTCACAGTTCTGTGCATGAAGTGCTGGGATGACACGGCCCAATATAACCCACTGAGAAGAGCTGTGTTTAACCCTTTGATTGCCTAAGAGTGGTTGCAATTCATTTAATAGAAATGCATTGCAACTTTTTTTTTTAGCAGTCAATGGGGTTAAGAACTGTTATTTCAAGCTGTGAGTTAACGTAAACATTTACAAATGCTTTTGGCTGTGCCTTACTTTCATTTTGTCTTTCTTCTCTGCATGCACAGCTAGAAGGGAGCTGGTGGAGGGCACATCATTTGGCAGTTCGGTTTCAGCCAGTTCTGTCCCGAAGGACTGAAGTATCTGGGCAGTTTGCTTCACCATTAGGGCAAAATTTTCTATAGCCTATTAAAGACCAAAAAATATCACTTTTTAAAGTCATGTCAAAGTTTTTCTATGCAAACAAAATTATTACAAGAAAATACATTGCTGGAACTTCTAAATCTATTTGGTCAGAGTGGGATGCATCTGTAGTTATAACTAGACTTTCCCCTTTTATTTTAGTTTGCTTCTATGAGAGCCACCTGCAAAAAACCTCAGCTCTCTTGCTTCAATCAGAAAAATGCCACTACAAAGTGTGTCTTCCTTTACATTCAGTGTGGTGTGCAAGGTCTAGAGCCCAGTCCTCTGAGCAAGGTATCCTTATGCAAGGGGAGAATGTGTTAACAGGGTGAGAAACCTGCGCTACGCAGCACCAGGAAGTCACTTACCGTGCGGTGTAGTAGCCAGCTTTTATGACAATAATCCAGACTGCCGTCAAGGTCCTGTGTGAGCTGTGACTTGTCAATGTAACTGTGTAATTCTGTTGCTGAGTTCAGCATTATGATCTGTGCAACAAATACATTATTACTACTCAATTTATAAAGTGGAAAAACTTAACCAGGGTTACAGGGGTATTACAATATAACCTTTTCTTGAACTTTTTTTACTTAATTTTTGTATTCTCTAATACTAATATTTAGCTCACTAATATAACACTAGATTATTTAAAAATGTTCCAGCTTCTTTTAATCTATAGTTATCCAAAATATCTCTAGGTCAGTTTTCCTAAACTCTTGCACTTTTTTACACAACCCCTTAATAGGTCATAACAGTGAAAAAAATGGAATGGTCTAATTTGTTAGTGTAAGTTATTTCACTACTCAAGCTGTAACTCTATGTATTTAACAACTAAAAAGGAGTTAAACACATAGTTAAAATCAAGCCAGCAGCAGTCACATGACCCTGCCAATCACTGGCTGTTTCTCTGCAGCTCCCAAGTGGGGCTTTAAATGTTTGCTTAATGTCTTTGCAGGGATAAGCATTGAAACTTACAGCATAAGCAAAGAAAAAAATACATAATTAGAGTATGCCATTTTTACTACAATGTCCCTTTAAATATGACTAAATTGTGAGGTTCATGTCTTGACAGAAATAAGGGCAAACATTGCAGAAGTAATCAGGTAATACTTGGTGCTCTGTTTTTAATTACTCACAGCTAGATTACAAGTTATGCGCTCTATACGGAAATTAACAAATGTAACAAAAGTTGCATTATTTAACCCCCTATAGCACAGCCATTACAAGTTTTCAAACAGCTGGCTTGTGTGTGCAATATGGTGCTTTTAATCTCCATACCGCACAAAATACAAGCGCTGTTTTGACGTGCTTGTGAACGCTTTCCCCATAGACATCAATGGGGAGAGCGGGTCAGAAAAAAACACTTGCGATCTCGGAATGAAAAGCTCCGTAACGCAGCCCCATTGATGTCTATGGGAATATGGGAAAAAAATATAATGTTTAAACCTAACACCCTGACATAAACCCAGAGTCTAAACACCCCTAATCTGCCCCCCACCGACATCGCCGGCACCTACATAATGTTATTAACCCCTAATCTGCCGCCCGATATCACGCCACCTAAATAAAACTATTAACCCCTAATCTGCTGCTCCCGATATCGCTGCCACTATACTAAAATTATTAACCCCTATTCCCCTGCACCCCAACATTACCCACACTATAATAAATCTATTAACCCTTATTCTGCTGCTCCCAGACATCGCCGCAACTAAATTAAGATTTTAACCCCTAAACCTCTGGCCTACCACATCACTACCACTAAATAAACCTGCTAACCCCTAAACCGCCAGCCCCCCACATTGCAACAATCTAAATTAAACTATATTAACCCCTAAACCTAACCGTAACCCTAACACCCCCTAACTTGAACGATCTTCATTCAGGCGGCCTCTTCTATCTTCATCCAGACGGCATCTTCTATCTTGATCCCGGCGGTGCGGAGCGGGTCCATACTGAAGACATCCAGCGTGGAGCATCCTCTTCATACGGTCGCCGCTGTACACTGAATTTTCAATGCAAGGTACGCGATTCAAGATGGCGTCCCTTGCATTCCTATTGGCTGAAAATTTTTAATCAGCCAATAGGAATTAGAGCTGCTAAAATCCTATTGGCTGTTCAAATCAGCCAATAGGATTTAAGCAGCTCTCATTCTATTGGATGATTCATCATCCAATAGAATGAGAGATGCTTAAATTGGGAATATCACTCCTGGCCAGCAGGAGGAGGCAAAAAGCACCACAGTTAAGCTAAGTATCACTCCCTTACCCACAACCCCCAGTCATTTGACCGAAGAGAAATGGAGAAAAAGGAATAACACAAGGTGTAGAGGTGCCTGAGGTTATAGCCAAAAGAACAACTGTCTTAAAATAAGTGGACCATATCCGGAAATAAATACATTTAACAGGTAATCATAAATTTTGTTTTTCTTTCCTAAGATATGGTGAGTCCATGGCTTGAGTAATTACTGTTGGGAACCAATACCCAAGCTAGGGAGGGACAAGACAGGCAGTCCTAAACAGAAGGGACCACCGCTTGAAGAACCTTTCTCCCAAAAAAAGCCTCAACCGAGGCAAAAATATCAAATTTGTAAAATTTGGAAAAAGTATGTAGAGAAGACCAAGTTGCAGGCTTGCAAATTTGTTCCACAGAAGCATCATTTTTGAAAGCCCAAGAAGAGGAAACAGCTCTTGTGGAATGAGCCGTAATTCTCTCAGGAGGCTGCTGTCCAGTAGTCTCATAAGCCAAACGAATTATACTTCGTAACCAAAAAGAAAGAGTAGTAGCAGTAGATTTCTGACCTTTACGTTTCCCAGAGAACAGAGGGCAAAGGACTGGCGACAATCCTTAGTCGCCTGTAAGTAGAATTTAAGAGCACGTACAACATCCAAATTGTGCAACAAACTGTCTTTGGAAGAAGAAGGATTAGGACACAGAGAGGGAACAACAATTTCCTGATTGATATTTCTATTAAAAACAACCTTAGGAAGGAAACCTAACTTAGTACAAAGAACCGCCTTATCGGCATGAAAAATATTATAAGGGGAATCACACTGCAGAGCGGAGAGTTCCGAGACTCTTTGAGCAGAAGAGATAGCAAAAAGAAATGTCTATTGAATGCAACGGCTCAAACTGAGCCAGCTATAAAACTTTAAGAACAAGGTCAAGGTTCCAAGGAGGAGCAACAGACTTAAAGACAGGCCTGATTTTGACCAAGGCCTGACAAAAAGATTGCACATCTGACACATTCGCCAAACGTTTATGTAGTAAAACTGATAAAGCATATAGGAAAGAGAAACATTATAAACAGCGCTTAGCCTATATTGAAATACAGGATAGCTAGGGAAGTAAAACAACTTAGTTAAAAGTAAACTAAATATAATCTAAATATAATGATCCAAAGTGGTGTGATAAATATAAATTATTTATTAATACATAAATGACAGCAGACGATTTGTCTTAAATGGTGTGCTTAAAATAAACTTTCTGCCCATTACTTAAGGGTGTTTAAACAGAAGTTGATACAGAAGTTACAACCTATGATATTTGGACTGAGCTGGCTCCAATAGTATTATATTTGAAGGTGGTTTACTCAAATAGCTGAAGTGGTATTAATGCAATATAGAGGCTGAGGAAACGTCCTCCCCTCTCTAGAATTTTATTTACTTTTAACATTTGCTATTTTAGTTTATTTTAAGCACACCATTTAAGACAAATCGTCTGCTGTCATTTATGTATTAATAAATAATTTATATTTATCACACCACTTTGGAGCATTATATTTAGATTATATTTAGTTTACTTTTAACTAAGTTGTTTTACTTCCCTAGCTATCCTGTATTTCAATATAGGCTAAGCGCTGTTTATAATGTTTCTCTTTCCTATATGCTTTATCAGTTTTACTACATAAACGTTTGGCGAATGTGTCAGATGTGCAATCTTTTTGTCAGGCCTTGGTCAAAATCAGGCCTGTCTTTAAGTCTGTTGCTCCTCCTTGGAACCTTGACCTTGTTCTTAAAGTTTTATAGCTGGCTCAGTTTGAGCCGTTGCATTCAATAGACATTTCTTTTTGCTATCTCTTCTGCTCAAAGAGTCTCGGAACTCTCCGCTCTGCAGTGTGATTCCCCTTATAATATTTTTCATGCCGATAAGGCGGTTCTTTGTACTAAGTTAGGTTTCCTTCCTAAGGTTGTTTTTAATAGAAATATCAATCAGGAAATTGTTGTTCCCTCTCTGTGTCCTAATCTTTGCACTTTGGAGCATTATATTTAGAGTATATTTAGTTTACTTTTAACTAAGTTGTTTTACTTCCCTAGCTATCCTATATTTCAATATAGGCCAAGCGCTGTTTATAATTTTTCTCTTTCCTATATGTTCACCGTAGAATAATTGTGAGATTATTCTGTTTAAACAGCACACAGGGTTGAAAGTGAGGCGCTTCTTAACCTTTTTTATCCTAAAAACTGATAAAGCAGAAATCTGAGCCTTCAGGGTACTGACTGACAATCCCTTCTCCAGGCCTTCCTGAAGAAAAGATATAATTCTAGGAATTCTAATTCTACTCCAAGCGTAGCTCTTGGATTCACACAAAAAGATATTTACCTCATATCTTATAGTAAATCTTTCTAGTAACAGGCTTACGAGCCTGAATCATGGACATTATAGACAGAATGAAGCATTAAATCTCCAAGCAATCAGCTTCAGAGAAACAAGATTAGGATGAAGGAAGGGACCCTGAATCAGGAGGTCCATCCTCAGAGGTAGTCTCCAAGGTGGGAGAGATGACATCTCCCCTAGGTCTGCAAACCAGATCCTGCAAGGCCACGCAGGGGCTATTAGAATTACTGATGCCCTCTCCTGTTTGATACGAGCAATGACTCATGGAAAGAGAGCAAATGGAGGAAACAGGTATGTCATCCTGAAAATCCAAGGAACCAACAGAGCATCTATCAGAACAGCCTGCTGAATCTCTTGACCTTGAACCATACCTTGGAAGCTTGCCGTTCTGATAGGACACCATTAGATCTAACTCCGGGACCCCCCATTTGAGGACTAAGCTGGAAAACACCTCCGGATGGAGTTCCCACTCCCCGGAATGAAAAGTCTGTCTGCTCAGAAAATCCACTTCCCAGTTGTCTACTCCTGGAATGTGGATGGCAGATAGACAGCAATTGTGGGTCTCAGCTAACTGAAGAATCCAAGTAACTTCCTTCATGGATAAGGAACTCCGAGTTCCTCCCTGATGATTGATGTAACCACAGAGATTATGTTGTCTGACTGGAACCTGATAAACTGGGCTGAGGACAACTGAGGCCAAGCCAATAGAGCATTGTAAAATCGCCCTCAACACCAAGATGTTGATGGGAAGAGCAGACTCCTCCCGAGTCCAAAGGACCTGAGCTTTTAACGATTTCCAGACTGCTCCCCAGCCCAGCAGGCTGGCGTCCGTGGTCACAGATGTTCCTGAGAAATTCACCATGGGAGCGAGTCCCTTGATGACTGATCTAACTCTATTCTCGGAGATAAATCTGTATGGTCGCCATTCCATTGTCTGAGCATATACAACTGGAGAGCTCTCAAATGGAATCGAGCAAAAGGAATGATGTCCATGGAAGCCACCATCAGAACGATTACCTCCATACATTGAGCCACTGAAGGATAAGCAGTAGCCTGAAGAGAGAGGCAAGAGGAAATTATTTTGTATCTCCTGACCTCTGTCAGAAAAATCTTCATCAATAGAGAATCTATTATTAATAAACTTTTAAGAAGGAGAGTATTGTAGTGACCTAATAAGTAACTACACAAGAGACAGGGATATCAGCATTTTCTTTTTTATTAATGGTTATAATAACCTTAGCAATCATCCCCATTCGGGAAAAACACAGTGCAATAAAGTTTATGCAAGCCTATACCAGATATAGACCCTAATACTGGGCTTTACATTTGAACCACATCCAGAAAGTACACGGTAAAGCTAAGGCCATACAGTCCTAGGACAGCAGTTTGCAACATTCACACATAATTCTAGTGTTCATGAGTTCAATTCAACAAATAACACCTCTAACAGAGGATGGCAGTGCAATGACCTGCACTAATTAGCCATCATGTTAACCCATGAGGATCTATATTTGCTAAATAGAGTATTAACATTTGCCATTTTAGTTATCGTTAAGTACCTAAGAAAAACTTGGCTTATGTGTGATAATTAGACCAAGGGGAAACCGAGCAACACCTATTTCAGAGGGCACCCCTAACATATATGAAGGATATGGTGTCCTGAAAATAAATTGTGAAGGATCTATGTTCGGTCCCCCTAATCTTAGGTCACAATGGTGCCACTTTGCAAATTGTAATAATCAGACAAAATTACAATATAGCTACAACGAAAATAAAGGTGACAGGTATCATGTACATATATAGGTAAACCGTTGTCATAGTGTTCTTAATAGACAACAAGTCAGACAAAAAGGTTTGTTTCCTCCAAACTTGTAGTGCTTGTTAATGAGAACCGCCCAGAATACAAGTTAAACATGTGCCTGATCGAAAAAACACCATATAGTTACGTCTTCAGCGGGGGTAGAATGCCTTCCCTCTGTTACGGCAAAGTCACAATGTCTGTTGAGGCAATCCTCCAAGGCAAACAACCAGCAATCGTGTATCCAAACGGCTTCACTAAGCCTGTAAATTGCCAACTTTGTTTCCAATTGTTCCAATTGTATCAACTTAGTTGCAAACTTGCTTGTACCAAAGACAGAGCGGCCCGCTCCGTGCACGTCACTGCCAACGCGCATTTCACCCCCACGTGACCACTATGTCATGGGGTTTCCTCAGGGCAAACGGATAGAGGACATAGACAAACCTTGCTATTTACCGTCCATAGTTCCCACTGATTGGCTAAGCATTTAGAGAAACAACCAATGGGACAAACCGTTAGAGCTGCATATGTTTGATTACGAGGAAGGGTGAAAAATTGAAATTAACTAAAAACACTTGCTGTGTAGTTACATTTAACCAAAATATCAGAAAATAAAATGCATTTATTTATAATTCCGGATAAGCTAATCATCATAATACACTCGTAGTGTCCAATTTATTTAGGACCACTAGGAATGTAGATACCGGAAAAAAATTAATATAAAAAACTTCTACATATATATTTACATTATCCATGGTTCACATGAATAGCCCTGAACTAGTATACGCATTCAGTTAACAATATGAATGGACATTTAAATACCATGATAGACCAAATACTCACTATCATGATTTTAAACTAGTTTTGTCCCAATTTTCTCAGACCATTTCTTCAACAATTTTAACTTTAACATTCTTTACTTAGCATATTGAAACAATATTCGCACGCCGTGCCTCACAACAAACTGTCCACATAGTAATAAAGGGGAGAAAGTGTGTTTTATATCCCAAACTTTTATAGGAAAGCCGCAAACTCAAACTTCTCATTAAGACCCTTTGGGGCCAAAGTTTGTAGTTTATACATCCAGGCTGTTTCCTTTTTGAGAAGTATATTATCAATGTCCCCTCCTCTGCCAAAGAGGGAACAAGTTTCTATACCTATGACTTTGAGGTCTGTCACATTGGAGTTATGATGTATTAGAAAATGCAGAGCTACCCCACTTTTTATGTCGCCATCTTTATTTGCTTTTATATCGTCCCTATGTTCGGACACTCTGTCCTTCAACATACATCTAAGTCTTACCTACATAGAAAATCGGGCAACTACAAGAAAGTAGGTAGATAACATTCTCTGTTTTACAATTTATGAACTGCTTTATGGGAAAAGAAACCCCTCCTGTTGAGAAGGTTTTTGAGCGGACAATGTATCTACAGAGGACACAGTGACCACATTGGAAGCATCCTTTGATTTTTCTATGTTCACCTAGCCAGTCCTTAGGATTTGGACTCTTTACATAGAAACTTTTGACGAGTTTATCCTTTAAGTTAGGAGCTCGTCTAGCTACCAAAGAAGGTTGTACTCCTACAAGCTTAGAAACGGCTTCATCAGCTTGTAGGAATTGCCATTTTTCTTTTAGGATGCAACGTATCTTTTCCCAATGACAGTTATACTCCTTAACGAAGCGAATTGTTTGGTCTCTTGGTTTGTCTTTTTTCTGATAGAGTAAATCATCTCTATTTTCTTTTCTTGCTCTATTCAAAGCAAAATTTAAATTATGTTTGGAGTAACTCTTTTTTCAAATCTGCTAAACATCTCCCCAGCGTGTTGATTATATTTATTCAGACTTGAGCAGTTTCTCCTTAAACGGAGAAACTGCCCAACCGGAATACCTCTTATTAGAGACCTTGGATGATGACTAGAGGCTTCCAAAATATTGTTGGTGGCCGTGTCTTTACGATATATTTCCGTTGCCAACAAGGTTCCTTCCTATATATGCTATAGTCAAAAGTCAAAAGAATATTAAATTCATTGACACTGAGTATTTTCACAAATTCTTGCAAAGACTCTTCCGTGCCCCTCCAAAGGAGGAACACGTCGTCCACATAATAAAGCCAAATTAGGACGTGATCATCTAGCCATTCTTGCAAATAGCCAAAAACCACCTGGTTTTCCTATAGGCCAAGGTGGAGGCAGGCATAGGATGGGGCACAAGTGGCCCCCATTGCCGTTCCCCTAATTTGCTTATAAAATATCTGGTCAAAGAGAAAGACATTGTAAGAACAAATTTCAACAATTTTAAAACAAATTCGGTATGTTTATTGTACCCGGGGCCTCTGATTTCAAGAAAATGTCTTGCTGCTCTTATACCCACCTTATGGGGTATAGAAGAGTAGAGTCCTTCGACATCTAGTGATACCAATAGGGTGTCCTGTTCAACTGCCAGACCATCAATATTTCTAAGCAGGTCACTAGTGTCCTTCACATAAGATGTTAAAGTGGTGAATTTGCAGTTGCAAGAATTTGTCCACATAGTTCCCCAGGTTCTCTGTAATGCTCCCAATCCCAGAAATTATGGGACGACCCGGAGGGTCTCTTAAATTCTTATGAAGTTTAGGGATACAGTAAAACACTGGAACTCTGGGGAACTTTGTGTAAAGGTAATTGCATTTGTTTTTATTGATGATACCTTCTTTTCTAGCATCATTAAGCAGGTGTAACAGTTCAGCCTGTATGGGTTCAATGGGACTACCTGGCAACGGGAGGTACTGCTCTTTATTTCTGAGTTGTCGTTTCACCTCATTAACATATTTTACCTCATCCATAATTACCAGGTTGCCCCCCTTAAATGCCTTTTTGGTTAGTTAATTCAAACAATGCCTTTCTTTCTTCCTTCTTTAGGTTATCCCTTGAGATTTTATCAAAAGAGATTTTGTTTATCTCTTTTTCAACTTCCCTTACAAACAATTGGACCACTGGTACCAAGGCCAAAGCAGGCATGTACTCAGACTTCCTTTTTAAACCTGAGTTGACCACCAACTCAGGAGTGTTGATAACTTCTTGTACGAATAGGGGGTTATCAGTGGGGGATTCTTCAAGGTGGATTTCGTCATTAAGTAGACTCACCAGACCCTCAACTGCTTCACGGTCTTCCCTATCTAAAGTCACGGTATTAGCTCCCTCATTAACATCACTGGTAATTTTAGCCTTCATTACATGAGAAAGAACCACTTTACGGGCAAAAAGATGTAAATCCTTTATAACCGTAAATTTATCCAAACTATTTGTTGGACAGTAGGAAAGGCTTTTTTTCAATAAATTAACATGTGCATTATTGAGTGGGAATGAAGAAAGATTTACAATTTGTAACTCATCACTCTTATTAGAGGGTGGGTCACCTAAAAGTCCCCTCTGTAATCCCTCCGTGTCCTCATTTTCTCCATACCTCTCCTCATCCCCCTTCCTCTCCTCTGGAATCTGCCCCTTGTTCTGGATATCTGTCCCTCCATAGAATCTGTTTTTATTTCTACTCCTTTTCCTTCCTCCATGTTTCCTTTCTTTTTTACGTGCGTACCTGCTGCCTCGTTTTTTGATTTTTGCTCACTTTCAATATCCGAACAGTTGGTACCTGAGTCATATGAATTTCTGTTAAGGAAATAGGTATATACCTGATTCTTCTTGTAGTCATCCTGATCACGTCCTAATTTTCTACGTTTACGTTGTTTAATTTCCTGTTGTAACTTAGAAACAACATCCTTAGTCTCCTCATTAAGCTTAGCTAATTTTTAATCACCTTCAAAGCTATTTACAACCTTCAATGCCTCATCAATTTCAATTTTAATCCTGTCCAATTTAATTATATCTTTATTCACCATTCTCTGCATGAGGTCTAAAGAACAATCAGAGAGCCTGTTGTTCCAATCCTCCATAAAATTATCATCCTCATCATTTCTCATGTGCATACCTGGATCAAGATGCAGGCGGAGACCTCTTGGTATTATTTTATAAATTAAGTTTAATATAGTTCTCCAAACTAAATTTCTCAGCTCTCATTCAAATTTGCTTAATCACTAAATTACGATATTTCTTAAAAGCGCTGTAAATATTAGTAGTGGCATCAACATCTAATGAAGCATTATTAAGAAGGGACTCGCCAAGTTCTACCTCCCATTGTTCATCTGAGACCTCAAAAGCCATAATAAACTTCAAAATGTGGGCAGTGTGCCCAGAAGCTACAGAGTGCGAATATGTCAATATTAATAGTTATTATAAAATCTATAAGTATTGCAACCCAGTCAAAAGAGGCTGCAATGATCAATAAAGAGAAAAGAGGGACAATACGGAATCTTATACCCAATATAAGCAAGCAATCACAAATAGAGCACTGTGAATAGTGAAAATTAATTAGCAACTATTAATATAGTCTGTAATGCTATACAGCCATAACCTCACCCAATAGTTAAGTTAGAATAAGTATCCACTAAAGAACTTAAGTTGAATATTAAATAAGGCAAATGTGGGGAGTAGGCTAATAAAAGTTAACAAAGCTGAGTCGGGGGACCGAACATAGATCCTTCACAATTTATTTTCATGACACCATATCCTTCATATATGTTAGGGGTGCCCTCTGAAAAAGGTGTTGCTCGGTTTCCCCTTGGTCTAATTATCACACATAAGCCAAGTTTTTCTTATGTACTTAACGATAACTAAAATGGCAAATGTTAATACTCTATTTAGCAAATATAGATCCTCATGGGTTAACATGATGGCTAATTAGTGCAGCTCATTGCACTGCCATCCTCTATTAGAGGTGTTATTTGTTGAATTGAACTCATGAACACTAGAATTATGTGTGAATGTTGCAAACTGCTGTCCTAGGACTGTATGGCCTTAGCTTTACCGTGTACTTTCTGGATGTGGTTCAAATGTAAAGCCCAGTATTAGGGTCTCGATCTGGTATAGGCTTGCATGAACTTTATAGCACTGTGTTTTACCCGAATGGGGATGATTGCTAAGGTTATTATACCCATTAATAAAAAAGAAAATGCTGATATCCCTGTCTCTTGTGTAGTTACTTATTAGATCACTACAATACTCTCCTTCTTAAAAGTTTATTAATATACATTTCAAGGGTCTGCATTTTCACACCTTTAAACAGGTTTTGCTTTGTCTAAATTTATGACTCAGCTTTATTAACTTTTTATTAGCCTACACCCCACATTTGCCTTATAGAGACTCTATTATGGTCCCTAAGAACACTACTCTTGTAGCAAGGTAAAGGGAGCTTTTTTCCAGATTCACATTCCATCCATGTGGGAACAAAGAAAAGGGGACAATATCTCTGTGTGAGATTTTGCTTGTTGAAAAGATGGCGCCTGAACCAATATGTCGTCCCAGGTAGGGTGCCACAGCAATTCCACAAGACCAGATCACTGCCAAAAGAGCCCCCAGAACCTTTGAAAAATTTCTGGGAACCGTGGCTAGCTCAAATGGAAGGGCCACAAACTGGAAATGTTTGTCCAGAAAGGCAAATCTCAGGAATTTGTGATGATCCCTGTGAATAGGAACATGAAGATACGCATTCTTTAGGTCTATGGTTGTCATGAACTCACCCTCTTGTACTAAAGGAAGAATGGAGCGTATAGTCTCCATCTTGAAGGATGGAACTTTGAGAAACTTATTTAGACACTTCAAGTCTAGAATGGGACGGAAAACACCCTCTTTTTTGGGAACCACAAATAGGTTCCTGTAGACAGTTACAAGATATGAGAGGACACAGTTCCTCACAGAGGCCTTTGAAAAAAAAAGAACAGAGTAGCCAACTCTGGCTTTCTAAACTAAGGCAGCAATTGTTAGGAAAATGCAGTACCTCTTTACAAGTTCCTAACTGCTTTAAAGCCACCACTACCCGACTGCAAGGAATGACGTGGCATACGGGTATAACCCAAAACTTGCTTGTAGATGAAATCCAAAATTTTCTTCAGACACCTAAACTTCCCCTCCTCCATGCACAGAAGGCAAAGAGAATGATTGGGGGTTGTGGGTAAGGGAGTGATACTTAGTAGTTTAACTGTGGTACTCTTTGCCTCCTTCTGCTGACCAGGAGTGCTATTCCCAACAGTAATTACTCAAGCCTTGGACTCACCATATCTTAGGAAAGAAATACCAATCTCTGCTGACACTGAAAACATAATTACATTTAATTCATGAAAAACTATAAGATTTTTAAAGTAAAACAGAGTTGCAAAACTTGACTATGAGATACTCACCGGTACCTTCATTTTAAATTCATCTTTGCTAAATTTATATGCAATGTCCGAAAGTGCACGATGGAATAATCCTGATGGGCGCAGGACAATGACAAGTTGCAGGTTCCCTGGGAAAGAGGCCCTGCAATAAAAAATAAGGGTAATACTCTCAATATACATTCAGATTGCACAGAAAATGGTTGTACCAGTAATGATGCCTATAGGGTTTGAGTTACAGGTAACATCAGATTGGGCTCCTGGCTCTGCAACCACATATACATATCAGACCCTTGGCCTTTCACCCCCCCTCTGTCACCCTATAGCCTTATCAGACCTCAAGTCACCTGTCCCTAAAGTTCCTCTGTCAGTGTCAGCTCCTAACCTTAATTGCCCACCCGCAGCCCCTCCAGTTGCGCTCTGTTGCTTTGGGTTCCCTAGCATGTAGTGTGCATGGTCTAAGGGGGGAAGTGAAGAGGAGGGTAACGCTGGGCCTGGCTGCACCACCACATGGCAGAAATGTGACAAGAATTGAAACAAAGGCTGTGTCAGTCCTCAGTGCACCACTCCAAGTGCCGTTAGGAATGACTCAGCAATATGGCACAACTGCCTAGTGTGGCACTCTGACCCCTGGGCTAGGGGGGTCAGGCATGTAGCTTAGGAACAGCAACGCCTGTTGCAAAATTACTGATGTGAAACAGGAATAACTGATGCAATGTTGCAAAATGTATGCATCAGCTTTATTATTAAAGGGATAGGAAAGTCATTAAACTTGCATGATTAAGGGAGTATGACATTTTAAGACACTTAAATTCACTTCCATTATCTCATTATCAAAATGTACTCTGTTCTCTTGGTGTCCTTTGTTAAAATACCATGTACATATCCTCAGCAGCGATGCACTACTGGGAGCTAGCTGGTGATTGGTGGATACACACACATGCCTCTTGCCATTGGATCACCAGATGTGTTCAGCTAGCTCCCACTACTGCATTGCTGCTCTCAAGCTATCTTTAACAATGGGTTTAACTTCTTTGTATTTTTTATTATTACATTTATTCAATTTTTTGTCTATTTTTGGTCCAGATAGAGCATGCAATTTTACTTCAGTTATCAAGTTTATCTTGGTATCTTTTTTGAAAATTATACCTATGTAGTGGTCTAAGGAGCAATTCACTACTGGGAGCTAACTGTAGCTACACACATATGCCTCTTGCTATTGGCTCACCATATGTGTTCAGTTAGCTCCCAGTAGTGCTTTACTGCCCTGTAGCTTGATTCAACTATGTGTTTAACCCCTTTCAAGGGGTCAAACACACAGTTATATACAAGCAATAGTGCAATAATAAAATGCTCTAATATATTACAGCATTTTGTACTTTTATATACCTTTAAGTATGGCCAATAACGTAAAGTGTTCAGTTCCAATGATTATATTATTTCTGATCAGACAAATATGCATTTTGCTTTAATACCCATTTAAAACTGTGCATTGAATGATTTATCCATAATTCCTCTTGCATAGACTTTGCATATCTGCAAGTCACAACATGTGTAGATGGTCATATTGTTTTGTTCTAAGTGAGCACTGTAATATCACTGATGGGGACTTCACACTCTCCACCTAAGCTATAAGTGGAGAATATTGGTGCGTGCAATGAAGACACTTAAACTTAATACAAAGAAATGAAGACGCAGAATACTTGTAGGGATATGATGAGTGAAATAAACAGATACATCTCACATGATCTAAGGAAGAACGGCTACAAGAGATTGATTAGGAGGTGACAGTCAGTGAGCTTTATAGAGCGACAGAGAAAGAGACTAAGATTGCATTAGTGTGACGGATCGGCATCCATTATCACCGGCATGTTGTAGACAGCAGATCTTGCATCACTTTATGCCACACTTTACTGCAGCTTGGCCGGTCTCTCTCTCCCACATGGGGAGCTCTCTTTATGTTTTCTTTTTAATGTCTACTAAATATATAAAGATCCTCCCAGACTCAACTCCTTCTGCAGTTAGCGTAATTTTTTGTTGTTGACAATTTTATGGCATTGTTAGTGGTTGGGAGGTCTGGCCTGATTCTTGTCTCCAGCCTCTTAGTATCCCAGTTTTAAGGGACAAGCAAATTACACTGGCAAATCCCCTACTATTTTTCAACCACAACAATTCTAAAGGAAGCTCATTGTCAGGACAAATTATATGGTCTGGAAAATCAGAAGGACGTTTTTTTTTTTTGTTTTTTTTTTAAGACAAGTTAATCAGTGTGTCAGCCATGGACATTGCCAGCTTCTATGTATACTTATCTTAACTCTCAATTAAATAGCAATTGCTATTACAAAACAATATACTATATATATATATATCTATATATATATATATATATATATATATATATATATATATATATATATATATATATATATATATATATATATTTATTTATTATATACATACATACATACATACAGGTGGCCCTCATTTTGTGCCGGTTCAATTTGTGCCGTTTCAGAATCACGTGTTTTTTCAGTGCATTGATTAAAATAAGGGCAGGCCAATAGGTGGAGCTGTCCGCTTGTGTTGCAGCAAAGGTATGCAAGCCATACAGGCTGAAATTAATCAGTGTAACTAGACCTGAGCTATTGAGCAGCTTTCAAAGGAACAAGATCTAGCAGTCACTTCCCTTTCATCTTCCTGCCCAGCAGATTGAAGGTCAGGATGCCTATAAATCAGTCCAGACTGGAATGCTAACAATGCAGAGAACGGTTTGCAGAAAAAAAAGTTTTTGTTCATTAAACTTAGTTTGAAAGTAAAAAAAGTTTTTGTTCATTAAACTTAGTTTGATGATACATTCTTTGTTGTGTGATTATTTTATTAAGTTCATAATGCTGTTTAGCAAATGTTTTTGTTCATTAAACTTAGTTTGATGATATATTCAGTGTTGTGTGATTGTTTTATTAGGTTTATAATGCTGTTTAGCATTTAAAGTCTTCATTTCAAAGCTTTAAAAATTATGTATTAGGCGTTACTTATGTCAATTTTGAGAGGGGACTGTAACCTAATTACCTCACTTCCCATTGATTTACATTAACTGGGTTTCAATTTACAATGGTTTCTATTTGCAACCATTCTTTCTGGAACCTAACCCTGGCGTAAACTGAGGGCTACGTGTGTGTGTAGTTAAGCTAGAGGGAATTATGAACAGTTCCAAATACCAGACAATATTGGCACAAAACCTTCAGGCTTCTGCTAGAAAGCTGAACATGAAGAGGAACTTCATCTTTCAGCATGACAACGAACAAAGCATACAACCAAATCAACAAAGGAATGGCTTCATCAGAAGAAGATTAAAGTTTTGGGATGGCCCAGCCAGAGCCCAGACCTGAATCCAATTCAAAATCTGTGGGGTGATCTGAAGAGGGCTGTGCACAGGAGATGCCCTCATATTCTGACAGATTTAGAGTGTTTTTGCAAAGAAGAGTGGGCAAATCTTGCCAAGTCAAGATGTGCCATGCTGAAAAACTCATACCCAAAAAGACTGAGTGCTGTAATAAAATCAAAAGGTGCTTCAATAAAGTATTAGTTTAAGGGTGTTCACATTTATGCAACCATATTATTTTAGTTTTTTATTTCCCTTTACCTAAAAGATTTCATTTTGTTTTTCAACTGAGTTGTACAGTTTATAGGTCACATTAAAGGTGGAAAAAGTTCTGAAATGATTTATCTTTGTCTCATTTTCTTACATCACAGAAACCTGACATTTTAACAGGGGTGTGTAGACTTTTTATATCCACTGTGTGTATATATATATATATATATATATATATATATATATATATATATATATATATATACATACATATACACACACACACATACATGCATACAAACAATTGTATTATACAATTATATTACATAAAGCATTTAAAGAGATAATAAATACTTTTTTAAGATTATAATAATTACAATAAAAGTCTGGAAATTTGGGATCTTCCAGTCTGGAAAACACATATCCTTAAGTTGCATTTTGTTATCTTATATTTCCTGCTAAAGCCACATAATGAAAAAGTAAATTTATGCTTAAATTGATTTCTTCTACTCTATGACAAGTCCACGGATTTCATCCTTACTTGTGGGATTTATCCTCCTGCTAACAGGAAGTGGCAAAGAGCACCACAGCAGAGCTGTATATATAGCTCCTCCCTTCCCTCCACCTCCAGTCATTTGACCGAAGTTAGGAAGAGAAAGGAAAAGCCAAAGGTGCAGAGGTGACTGAAGTTTGTAAAAAATATAATATAATATAAATTTGTCTTAAAAAATGATAGAGTGGGCCGTGGACTCATCATATCATAGAATAAATCAATTTATTAGGTAAGCATAAATTTACTTTTCTTCTACAAGATATGACGAGTCCACGGATTTCATCCTTACTTGTGGGATACAATACCAAAGCTACAGGACACGGATGAAAGGGAGGGAACAAGACAGGAACCTAAACGGAAGGCACCTCTGCTTGAAGAACCTTTCTCCCAAAACCAGCCTCAGAAGAAGCAAAAGTATCAAATTTGTAAAATTTGGAAAAAGTATGAAGAGACGACCAAGTCGCAGCCTTGCAAATCTGTTCAAGAGAAGCATCGTTTTTAAATGTCCATGAGGAAGCCACAGCCCTAGTAGAAAGAGACGTAATTTTTTCAGGAGGCTCCAGCAGTCTCGTACGCCAGGCGGATTATACTCTTCAGCCAAAAAGAAAGAGAGGTAGCCGTAGCTTTCTGACCCCTATGCTTTCCAGAAAAAACAATGAATAATGAAGATGATTGACGGAAATCCTTAGTCGTCTGCAAGTAAAACTTCAAGCCATGGACCACGTCCAAGTTATGCAACAGACGCTCCTTCTTAGAAGGAGGATTAGGACATAAAGAAGGAACAACAATTTCCTGATTAATATTCTTATTTGAAACAACCTTAGGAAGGAACCCCGGTTTGGTAGGTAAAACTACCTTATCAGAATGAAAGACAAGATAATGCGAGTCACATTGTAGTGCTGAAAGCTCAGAAACTCTACGAGCAGAAGAAACAGCAACCAGAAACAAAACTTTCCAAGATAACAACTTAATATCTATGTAATGCATGGGTTCAAACGGAACCCCTTGAAGAACACTAAGAACTAAATTCAAACTCCAGTGTGAAGCAATTGGTCTAAACACAGGCTTAATTCTGGTTAGAGCCTGACATAAAGACTGGAACATCTGCCAAACGTTTGTGTAGCAAAATTGACAAAGCAGAAATTTGTCCTTTTAAGGAACTCTCTGATAACCCTTTCTCCAATCCTTCTTGGAGAAAAGACAGAATCCTGGGAATCCTAACTTTACTCCATGAGTAGCCCTTGGATTCACACCAAAAAAGTTATTTGCGCCATATCTTATGATAGATCTTTCTAGTGACAGGCTTAGGTGCCTGAATCAAAGTATCGATGACCGAATCGGAGAATCCCTGCTTAGATAAAATCAAGCGTTCAATCTCCAAGCAGTCAACTGCAGAGAAATTAGATTTGGATGTTGGAAAGGTCCTTGAATGAGATGGTCCTGTCTCACTGGAAGTTTCCATGGAGGTAGAGAGGACATGTCAACTAGATCTGCATACCAAGTCCTGCGTGGCCATGCAGGCGCAATCAAAATTGCTGAAGCTCTCTCCTGTTTGATCCGAGCAATCACGCGGGGAAGGAGAGGAAAACGGTGGAAACACATAAGCTAGGCTGAACAACCAAGGCACTGCCAAGGCATCTGTCAGTTCGGCCTGAGGATCCCTCGACCTGGATCCGTATCTTGGAAGCTTGGCATTCTGTTGAGACGCCATCAGATCCAATTCCAGTCTGCCCCATCGGAGAATCAGTGAGGCAAATACCTCCGGATGGAGCTCCCACTCCCTTGGATGAAAAGCCTGTCGGCTTAAAAAGTCCGCTTCCCAGTTGTCCACTCCTGGGATGTAAATTGCTGACAGATAACAAGAGTGAGCCTCCGCCCATTGAATTATCTTGGATACTTCTCTCATCCCTAAGGAACTCTTCGTTCCTCCCTGATGATTGATGTAAGCCACAGTCGTGATGTTGTCCAACTGGAATCTGATGAATTTGGCCGAAACCAACTGAGGCCACGCCCGAAGCACATTGAATATTGCTCTCAATTCCAGAATATTGATTGGAAGTAGAGACTCCACCTGAGTCCATACACTCTGAGCCTTCAGGGAATTCCATACTGCACCCCAGCCTGGTAGACTGGCATCCGTTGTCACTATCACCCACGAGGGTCTGTGGAAACACGTTCCTTGCGACAACCACCAAAGAAGAGAGTCTCTGGTCTCCTGGTCCAAAATTATCTGAGGAGATAAATTTGTATAATCCCCATTCCACTGTCCGAGCATGCACAGTTGCAGTGGTCTCAGATGAAATCGAGCAAACGGAATGATGTCCATTGCCACCACCATCAATCCAATTACCTCCATGCACTGAGCCACTGATGGCCGAGGATTGGACTGAAGAGCTCGGCATGTATTTAGAATCTTTGACTTTCTAACCTCCGTCAGAAAAATTTTCCCAAGAAGGGAACCCTTGTCTGAGGAATTAGTGAACTCTTTTCTAGATTCACTTTCCATCCGTGAGTTCTCAGAAAAAATAGCACTGTGTCCGTATGAGAGTTTGCTAGATGATAAGTTGACGCCCAGATAAGGCGCCACTGCTATGCCCTGCGGTCTGAGAACCGCCAGAAGGGACCCTAGGACCTTTGTGAATATCCTGGGTGCTGTGGCCAATCCAAAGGGAAGAGCCACAAACTGAAAATGTTTGTCCAGGAAGGCAAACCTTAGGTACTGATGATGATCTTTGTGAATAGGAATATGAAGGTATGCATCCTTCAAGTCCACAGTGGTCATATATTGACCCTCCTGGATCATTGGTAAAATTGTTCGGATAGTCTCCATCTTGAAAGATGGGACTCTGAGAAATTTGTTTAGACTCTTGAGATCTAAAATAGGTCTGAACGTTCCCTCTTTTTTGAGAACCACGAAAAGATCTGAGTAAAACCCTTGTCCCTGTTCTAGTCTTGGAACGGGACAAATTACTACCATAGTAAAGAGGTCTCTTACACAGCGTAAGAACGCCTCTCTTTTTATCTGGTCTACAGACAATCGTGAAAGATGAAATCTCCCTCTTGGGAGAAAATTTTTGAATTCCAGTTGATACCCGTTGGTCACGATTTCCAGTGCCCAGGGATCCTGAAAATCTCTTGCCCAAGCCTGGGCAAAGAAAGAAAGTCTTCCCCCTACTAGATCCGGTCCCGGATCGGGGGCCGCCCCTTCATGCTGTCTTTGTAGAAGCAGCGGGCTTCTTTGGTTGCTTACCCTTATTCCAAGCCTGGTTGGGTCTCCAGACATACTTGGCTTACGCAAAATTCCCTTCCTGCTTTCTGGAGGAAGAGGAAGAAAAGGGGACTCCTTTAAAATTCCAAAAGGAACGAAAATTATTTAGTTTACTCCTCATCTTAACAGACTTATCCTGAGGTAGAGCGTGACCTTTACCTCCAGTAATGTCAGAAATTATTTCCTTCAACTCAGGCCCGAATAGGGTCTTACCCTTGAAAGGAATCGCCAAGAGCTTTGACTTGGATGACACATCAGCAGACCACGATTTTAACCATAACGCTCTACGCGCTAAAATGGCAAATACTGCATTTTTAGCCGCCAACTTAGCAATTTGAAAGGCGGCATCAGTGATAAAAGAATTAGCTAGCTTGAGAGCCTTAATTCTATCTAAAATATCCTCTAAAGGGGTCTCAACTTTAAGAGACTCTTCCAAGGCGTCAAACCAGAAAGCCGCTGCAGTAGTAACTGGAACAATGCAGGCTGTCGGTTGTAGAAGAAAACCCTGATGAATAAATAACTTCTTTAGAAGAACCTCTAATTTCTTATCCATAGGGTCTTTGAAAGCACAACTGTCCTCAATAGGAGTAGTTGTACGCTTAGCCAGGGTAGAAATAGCTCCCTCCACCTTAGGGACAGTCTGCCAAGAGTCACGAATGATGTCAGATATGGGATACATTTTCCTAAAATTAGGAGGAGGAGAGAATGGTATACCCGATCTGTCCCACTCCTTCTTAATAATCTCCGAGATTCTCTTAGGAACCGGAAAAACATCAGTGTAAGCGGGTACTTCTAGATATTTGTCCATTTTACACAATTTCTCTGGTGGTACCATAATAGGGTCACAGTCGTCCAGAGTCACTAAGACCTCCCGAAGTAACAGGTGGAGGTGTTCCAGCTTAAATTTAAAGGACATGATGTTCGAATCTGTCTGAGGTAACACACTTCGCGATTCTGAAAGTTCTCCTTCAGACAAAATTTCCCTGACCCCCAACTCAGATCTCTGTGAGGGTACATCGGAAATAGCCAACAAGGCATCAGAGGACTCAGTATTCCCATTGATTCCTGTCCTACTGCGTTTACCCTGTAACACTGGTTGCTTAGATAATACCTCCGTAAGGGTAGTTGACATAACTGCAGCCATATCCTGCAGAGTAAAAGAATTAGACGCTGTTGAGGAACTCGGCGTCGCTTGGGTGGGCGTTAAAGGTTGGGACACTTGGGGAAAATTAGGCGGCATATCCCGATTCTCTTCAGGCTGAGAATCATCCTTAGGCACACTTTCCTTACTTAAAATATGTTTTTTACATTGTAAGGCTCTTTCAGTACAAGAGGTACACAAAGTAAGAGGGGGTTACACAATGGCCTCCAAACACATAGAACAAGGAGTTTCCTCAAGTTCAGACATGTTAAACAGACTAGCAGTATCCACAATGGACGTTTTTAACCTTATTTGTGGTGTCAAAGACTTTTTAGAAAAAAATGTACTGCGCCTTTAAATAATAAAAGCGCAACAATTTTTCTGTCTGCACAAAAAAATGAATTTTAGCACTTAAACATTATACTAAACATTTCAATTTTGCCAAAAATTATTGCACTAGTCGAGCAAAAACTAAATCACCCTGTAAAAAGTCTTTTTATTTAGAAAATAAATTTTAAACAACAATAACAGCCCTGCACCTCGCCACAGCTCTGCTGTGGCACCTACCTGCCCCCTGGGTACTCAAAATTGATTCAACAACGATCCAGTGACTGAATCTCAACTTTAGGCCCCACCGGAGCTAGTGCCTGCTGCCTTCTAGTGAGGAGAAACTGCGCGTCTAAGCGCGCAAACTAGCTCCCGCCCACCTTGGGCGTCGCATGATCGGTTTCAATAAGCCATATGGTACTTCTAATGAGTTTTACACCACATATCGTTATGCCATTATTAAACTGACTCCATAACCGCATGGTAAGCGGTTCTAATAAGCCATGTGGTCCCCTGAAGTTATCGCACAAACGTTATGCCATACTCCAATACAGAAAGTGTCACCGTTCCCTGTCCCAGTGTCAAGCCCCTATTGAATTACATACCCATCATAATCAATATGTACAAATCAGTAATGTCAGTAAAACCCTAATCCATCCAGGTCTACTGCTTACCCCTTCCCTTCCAGGGAATAATGTCAGCCAGTTCTGATATAACAAGTCTCCTCAGAAATAAAGACTGAACATACCTCAATGCTGCTTGTAGCATGACACCGGTCTCCACACTGAAGATTTTTCTTGCACTACCTTCAGAAGCTCTGTGGGAACCAGAATGGATCTTAGTAACGTCTGCCAAGATCATCAACCTCAGGGCAGAAAAAAAATATCTCTTCATTCCAACGATTTCTCCCTGAGGAAAATATTACTCACGGTACCATTTTAAAATAAAAAAATTCTTGATAGAAGAATCTAAAACTAACACCTCACTTTACCTCTTCCTATTACTAACACAGGCAAAGAGTATGACTGGAGGTGGAGGGAAGGGATGAGCTATATATACAGCTCTGCTGTGGCGCTCTTTGCCACTTCCTGTTAGCAGGAGGATAAATCCCACAAGTAAGGATGAAATCTGTGGACTCGTCATATCTTGTAGAAGAAATGTTGTTAACAAAATAACAGTGGCAAGTGCTGTCATCTCCAGCCTCAGATAAGGAAAGTGGTGGGTGGAATGTGACCATTGAAAATAAATTGCAGCAGTCAAGGTGTTAATCTGTTCTAATAATGTTCAGACTCTGATGATATGTTAATCTATTGTAAGACTGTGAAAATATTGTAATAACAAGGGGGTCGATGATGATCCTTTAGAAAAACATAACTAATGACTTTCAACAGAAAAAAACATTAACATCTATGGAGATTTTTGTAGATAAATAATGTGATACATTTTTATAATGGATTGTGATTGACCCCAAGGTGTTTACTGTCCCTTTAATTTGCAGAGTTTATCACTAAAACATGTCCCGTAACAATGAAGGTGTTAAATAATTTGTATTCACAAGTTTCCTTGTCAGTAGTTAATAAAATAGTATAAAATATGCCAAAGTATTCTTTTATACTTATTAAGGGCTAGATTACAAGTGGAGCGCTAATTTATCATACACCTGTAAACTGGCAAATGCACCCATTTACAGGGGCACAATAAACAACTAGCCATTATAAGTGGCTGGTTATTACTACCATGAGCTCGCATGTATGTGCATGTGTATGTATGTATAGGCTTGATGATCAAAAGCTCACCAGAGTCTCTCTATAGGCTTGATGATCAAAAACTCGCCTGAGTCTCTCTATAGGCTTGATGATCAAAAACTCGCCTAAGTCTCTCTATAGGCTTGATGATAAAAAAAACTTGCCAGATTCTCTCTAAAGCATGATGATAAAAACTCACCAGAGTTTCTCTATAGGCCCAATGATAAAAAAAACTCACCAGAGTGTCTCTATAGGCTTGATAAAAAAACTTGTCAGAGTCTCTCTATAGGCTTGATGATAAAAAAAACTCACCAGAATCTCTCTATAGGCTTGATGATAAAAAAAAACTTGCCAGAGTCTCTCTATTGGCTTGATGATCAAAAACTCACCAGAGTCTCTCTACAGGCCCAATGATAAAAAAAACTCACCAGAGTGTCTCTATAGGCTTGATAAAAAAACTTGTCAGAGTATCTCTATAGGCTTGATGATAAAAAAAACTCACCAGAATCTCTCTATAGGCTTGATGATAAAAAAAAACTCACCATAGTCTCTCTAGGCTTGATGATAAAAAAAAATCCACTAGAGTCTCTGTATAGGTTTGATAACAAACTCGCCAGAGTCTCTGTATAGACGCAAAAATAAAAAAACTTGCCAGAGTCTCTATATAGGCTTGATGATAAAAAAACTCGCCAGAGTCTCTCTATAGGCACAATAATAAAATTTTTTGCCAGAGTCTCTCTATAGGCACGATAATAAAAAAAGTCGTCAGAGTCTCTCTATAGGCTTGATGATAAAAAAAAAACCTCACCAGAGTCTCTCTATAGGCTTGATGATAAAAAAAAAACCTCACCAGAGTCTCTCTATAGGCTTGGTGATAAAAAATGTACTAGAGTCTCTCAAAATTTCAAACTTTATTCCATCTTTAAAAATCATCCACCTCGTAGCTAAAATAGGATAGGAAACGGTCTTAAGCGTTTCGGCGTGAGCCTTATTCATAGACCATACCACACCTGTGTACTATACACCCTTTTAAAACCAGATGAATCATTGCTATTGGATAAAACCAAAACACGCCTATTTTACACTTTAAAGCACATTCACAAAAGGGAAAATAAACACAAATACACAAAAAAAGTAAATACAATGTGTGTGGATACAAGATAAATGCACTTCTAATATTGAGGCTATACTATTGTGCAAATAAATAAGATAACATTTATACACATTATAAGGCATTAAGGGATACAGTACTCCTAAGCTACACATAGGACATAATTATTACTATGTATTATGTGTCAATAACTGATCCTAGAATAAAGCCAAATACTCGAATAATACAAACAGTATAAGATGCACTTAATATTTCCAAATTTACCTATTCTATATATCGGTTACTAAATATTACTAAGTGTTACTAAATATTGGCTACACTCTTACATGCATATCCTAGAAATCCTGGTGTGGAAAGGAAGTCTCCTCGATATAACTCCAATAAAACACAAATATTAGAGAAATATCAGAGCAAAGAATTATCAATTGGTTGTAACACTACTATTTATATAATATAGTATTGGCCAAGATTGGTTTACGGTAGAACAGGGTACTAATCTTATGTTCCCCTTCATTTCCTTTGAGGGTGATATCCAAGAAATGAATCTCATTTTTATTACAATCATGGGTAAATGTTATCCCGCAACCCAATTCGTTTAAATACTGAATAAAATATTCTGCATCCTTCTCAGTTTTATTCCATATTATGACAAGGTCGTCTATAAATCTTTTATATAGACAGATCCCCTGTAAATAGGGGTTACTATCCCCATAGACTATGGCCCTCTCCCACCAACCTAAAAATAGGTTGGCGTATGATGGGGCAAACCGTGCGCCCATCGCCGTGCCTAGTCTCTGGAGATAGTACTCCCCTTCGAACATAAAATACAGGGAGTGCAGAATTATTAGGCAAGTTGTATTTTTGAGGATTAATGTTATTATTGAACAACAACCATGTTCTCAATGAACCCAAAAAACTCATTAATATCAAAGCTGAATAGTTTTGGAAGTAGTTTTTAGTTTGTTTTTAGTTATAGCTATTTTAGGGGGATATCTGTGTGTGCAGGTGACTATTACTGTGCATAATTATTAGGCAACTTAACAAAAAACAAATATATACCCATTTCAATTATTTATTTTTACCAGTGAAACCAATATAACATCTCAACATTCACAAATATACATTTCTGACATTCAAAAACAAAACAAAAACAAATCAGTGACCAATATAGCCACCTTTGTTTGCAAGGACACTCAAAAGCCTGCCATCCATGGATTCTGTCAGTGTCTTGATCTGTTCACCATCAACATTGCGTGCAGCAGCAACCACAGCCTCCCAGACACTGTTCAGAGAGGTGTACTGTTTTCCCTCCTTGTAAATCTCACATTTGATGATGGACCACAGGTTTTCAATGGGGTTCAGATCAGGTGAACAAGGAGGCCATGTCATTAGATTTTCTTCTTTTATACCCTTTCTTGCCAGCCACGCTGTGGAGTACTTGGACGCGTGTGATGGAGCATTGTCCTGCATGAAAATCATGTTTTTCTTGAAGGATGCAGACTTCTTCCTGTACCACTGCTTGAAGAAGGTGTCTTCCAGAAACTGGCAGTAGGACTGGGAGTTGAGCTTGACTCCATCCTCAACCCGAAAAGGCCCCACAAGCTCATCTTTGATGATACCAGCCCAAACCAATATTCCACCTCCACCTTGCTGGCGTCTGAGTCGGACTGGAGCTCTCTGCCCTTTACCAATCCAACCACGGGCCCATCCATCTGGCCCATCAAGACTCAGTCTCATTTTATCAGTCCATAAAACCTTAGAAAAATCAGTCTTGAGATATTTCTTGGCCCAGTCTTGACGTTTCAGCTTGTGTGTCTTGTTCAGTGGTGGTCGTCTTTCAGCCTTTCTTACCTTGGCCATGTCTCTGAGTATTGCACACCTTGTGCTTTTGGGCACTCCAGTGATGTTGCAGCTCTGAAATATGGCCAAACTGGTGGCAAGTGGCATCTTGGCAGCTGCACGCTTGACTTTTCTCAGTTCATGGGCAGTTATTTTGCGCCTTGGTTTTTCCACACGCTTCTTGCGACCCTGTTGACTATTTTGAATGAAACGCTTGATTGTTCGATGATTACGCTTCAGAAGCTTTGCAATTTTAAGAGTGCTGCATCCCTCTGCAAGATATCTCACTATTTTTGACTTTTCTGAGCCTGTCAAGTCCTTCTTTTGACCCATTTTGCCAAAGGAAAGGAAGTTGCCTAATAATTATGCACACCTGATATAGGGTGTTGATGTCATTAGACCACACCCCTTCTCATTACAGAGATGCACATCACCTAATATGCTTACTTGGTAGTAGGCTTTCGAGCCTATACAGCTTGGAGTAAGACAACATGCATAAAGAGGATGATGTGGTCAAAATACTCATTTGCCTAATAATTCTGCACTCCCTGTAATTATGTTCTAAAAGAAATCTGGTTATTTCAAGAATATACTCTATCATGCCTCCATCAAGGTCTGAACTCTCTTCCAAAAAATATTTAACCACCTTTAGGCCTAGGTGGTGAGGTATGGTAGAGTACAAAGACACTATATCCACTGTCAGCCAACTGTGGGTATTCCTCCATTCAAAATTATTCAACGTATTTATGATATGTGTGGTATCCTTAACAAAACTAGGAAGCTTGCACACAATGGGCTAAAGTATATCATCAAGCCATTCACAAAGTGGCTCCAAAAGACAGCCATTACCCGACACTATTGGTCGACATTTAATATTGTCTAAACCCTTATGTGTCTTCAGTAGGTGGTAGAAAATACGTACGGGGCTGTTCTACCATAAGATAGAACAAAAGTATTTTTGTCAATATATCTATATTCAAAACCTGTGTCTAGAATATGAGATAACTTGTCTTTAAATATATGACTAGGGTTGCTTGTTAGATGTGTATAGGTGTTTGTATCCAATATTTGGTGTTTAGCTTCTGCCACATACCAATCTCTATCACATACAACAATATTGCTACCTTTAAAATCGAAAGAGAGAGAACAGCACTCCATAAGATAGAACAGAAGCTGGAATAACTTCCACGCATGTTCATTTTTATTGTAACTCCTCAGGGTGCACGTTCTTTTTGCACACTCTGCCCCTTCAAAGAGAAAAAATATCCTGAAGCATATCAGTTTGACCCTGCCCAATGACAGTCCAGCGTCAAAATACCAGGCAATTCCTCTCTGAACAAGGGAAGCAACAACCCCAGACGATCGTTTCGGCCTCCTATGGGCCTCGTCAGTGAGGTGCAGTTGTATCTCTCTAAGGGCAAGTGTGCATGGAGTCCACGACCCAAGAGCAATTTACATAAAAATCGAAAGAGAGAGAACAGCACTCCATAAGATAGAACAGAAGCTGGAATAACTTCTGGGGTTGTTGCTTCCCTTGTTCAGAGAAGAGTTGCCTGGTATTTTGGCGCTGGACTGTCATTGGGCAGGGTCAGACTGATATGCTTCAGGATATTTTTTCTCTGTGAAGGAGCATAGAGTGCAAAAAGAATGTGCACCCTGAGGAGTTACAATAAAAATGAACATGCATGGACGTTATTCCAGCTTCTGTTCTATCTCATGGAGTGCTGTTCTCTCTCTTTCAATATTGCTACCTTTGTCAGATCTCTTTATGACCAGATCTTTGTTATTCTCTAAGCGTGTAAGAGCTTCTCTTTCTTTATATGTTAAATTAGGTCTCTTTTGCACACATTCACTTATTAATTTTTCCAAATCCTCAACCACTCTCCTATGAAAAAGTTCAAGGGATTTACCCCTAGTCAATAGGTAAAATTCTGATTTACATTTATATCCTATATGTTGTTTAATACCTGCATCTGTAGTACTTTTGTTACTTTCTTGTTCTAAATTCTCCAATACAGTTATAGTAGTTTTCACTTCTTCAAAGCTAAGTGAGGCACTTGTTTCTGTCAAATTATTCCTCTCATTGCCTCTATATGGATCATTTTTTTCGTGAAAATGTTTTTATAAGTGTTAGACCTCTAACAAATTTGTTTAGATCCAGAATAGTACGAAACATATTAAAGTTATTCGAGGGGCAATAGCTTAAGCCATAACAAAGGACTTTGATATCTACTTCCGATAGAGGATAAGTAGATATATTAATAACTGTTTGGTCTTTCACTGATAGATCATATTTCTCAATCTTGTCTATTATATTTTTATCGGTTTTGTTTCCCTCAGTAAATACTCTGTCTTCCTCCTCTCTGAGTAGCGCCCTTTTCTACTGTTTTTGCTTTGGGTTGCCCCCTCCCTTTAGTTGCTGTGTTGCCTCGTAAAAAAACCTGCTTTTGACCTATTTCAGAAGTCTTTCTTTCATCTGTTCTTACAGCTGATACTGATGATTTATATTTAGGTCTTGCACCTAAGTGTACCTTCTCTGATCCCCCTGTCTGAGGCTCACTATTAGTGTCATTCTGTCCACTTATACTCGTAGCCTGTATGTTGTTTATTGTCTGTGATTCCCCAGACTGTTCTGTGCACTCTCCTCATCTGTAGTGTCAAAGTCTGTATCACTAAAAGTAACCTTATTATTATTTTTATTATTTTTACTATTCTAATTATTTTTAAAAGGTATTCCCTTGTCTGTTTTGTTTGCTATTTCTTTTATTACCAGACCCCTTTTCATTTCCCTTTGTGTATTCTCTGTGCCTTCTGTTTTTTCTGCGCCATATAGACACCTGGTTATTAGAAAAGTCATTAGAGTCTCTTAGATATTTAGAATCATCCTAGGGGGGGGGAAATATATTTCGTACCCTCTGCAAACAAGAGGTATATTGGATTCCTATGTGCTACGAACCCAGATACCATGGGGATACAACTCTGACATGGGCATCATGAATTATTGGGAATAGAGTATAAGGTTTATCTTGCCACTTGGTTGTTCTACTAATGACCTTTTATTTTCTATAAGGAGCAGTCTGTTCCTAGCTCATATACATAGTAGTTTTACAACCAATTGATAATTCTTTGCTCTGATATTTCTCTAATTTTCTCTAATGCGTTTTATTGGAGTTATATTGAGGAGACTTCCTTTCCACACCAGGATTTCTAGGATATGCATGTAAGAGTGTAGCCAATATGTAGTCACACTTAGTAATATTTAGTAACTGATGCATAGAATAGGTAAGTTTGAAAATATTAAGTACATTTTATACTCTTTATATTATTTGAGTATTTGGCTTTACTCTAGTATCAGTTATTGACACATAATACATACTAATAATTATGTCCTATGTGTAGCTTAGGAGTACTGTATCCCTTAATGCCTTATAATGTGTATAAATGTTATCTTATTTATTTGCACAATAGTATAGCCTCAATATTAGAAGTTTTTTTTATCATAGTATCAACTTCTGCATTTATCTTGTATCCACACACATTGCATTTACTTTTTTTGTGAATTTGTGTTTATTTTCCCTTTTGTGAATGTGCTTTAAAGTGTAAAATAGGCGTGTTTTGGTTTTATCCAATAGCAATGATTCACCTGGTGTTAAATGGGTGTATAGTACACAGGTGTGGTATGGTCTATGAATAAGGCTCACGCTGAAATGCAATGAAAAGACCGTTTCCTATCCTATTTTAGCTACGAGGTGGATCATTTTTAAAGATGGAATAAAGTTTTAAATTTTTAAAGAAACTGTTTTACTCTTTTTTGGATATTATTCACTTACAGAGTGAGGTCTCCGTTGTTTATCTACGGAACCGAAGCTGTATGGGTTTGGTTTGTTCACCGCCAAAGGAGTGGGAGGCGACAAGCGACGCAGCTCGAACTGCTGTTCCGAGGAAACCCCTAAGACCGCAGCAAGCAGTGTTGGGAGAGAGGTGAAATGGGATTCACCACCCTGGCGAGTAAGTCCCCGGTGAGCTGGTAGAAGTGAGTATCCGCTAGCGAGAAGGGATTGTCCGGAAAGGAGTAGAGCTGAACACAAGCTACTTGAAAAGGTCGGTACCCGATTTATTTAGGGAGTAAGACTCTGTCAGTTTACTGGCGATTTTGGGACTTAGACTGTGATCTGTACCGGGTATGTGTCCTGCATGTGTTTTTTACACATGGTAGTACTCTGGAAGAAAGTCTTACCAAGCTCTTTTGTATGTGACCTCAACGTATAATTGAGATAATGCTAGTCCATAATTATAAGTGTAAATGCAATTTATTACCGATATTGAAACAATTATGAAGCAAGTTATGGGCATATTATATATAAATCAGCAACAGCAAAATAATTATGATAATCAGCAAATTTATGCTATGCCTTAATAATGCAACAAGTTTCATTACATAAACATACAAACTCATGCACACTGTGTTACAAACCACGGAAAGATATAGTACAATGCCTTTAGCTATTTTATGATCAGTATTTGAATATAACACTGTCGCTCTCTAACAGTGTAAATATAGCCGGTATATTGTCAGGACTAGAAACCACTACACAGGATACTCCACTTTGGTTATTCTCAGGTATTTAAGCAAATGCATCAAGTGAAAGCAAAACACAAGGTTTGTCACATTTCTCGTTATAGGTGTATATTCACACTTCTTATTACAGGTATAGGATCTTGTATCACTCATGGTATACAGAAGTAGTGATAATATTCAAAGTCAACCTTTTCAGAAAGTAAATAATGGACAAGCTTGGTTACTCCTAATACATCAGGCACTGAAGATAAAGTAAAAGACGGAGATCCAAAGAGAATAAAAAAGAAAAAAGAGGAGGAGCCAAAGGCAAAGTATCCGAGCAGGCTGACCAGGGCTACAAAAGAGAAGAGCAATTAAATGTTGTCAATTTATCATCATATCCGCTAACTAAAATACAAGAGACTGCCCTTTCAAAAGGGATGGGTTTCTCCCCGGATAGAAATATGAACTTATTTGACACTATAATAGATCTTAATAAATTTGTAAGGAAGATAACCCTGAGGAGACATTTCTTTAATGAGGATCCACAATCTTTTGAAGAAAATCCTACTAACACTAGTTCTAATGATATGTCCAATAGTGACGTTATTACTAAAAATCTGGAATCTTTGTCATTTGAAGAATTATGTGATACTAATAGCTTGAGATTGCTAAATAGTGAAAGTTTAAGATATAATCAGAGCAATTTAAGTATACCTAGCTCACAATGCAAGATAGGCCACACTAGTCACTTCTACCCGGTTCATGCAAGAGGGGACCTTATTGAAGTATTCCACACAGTAGTAGAAGATGAATTAACACAACTTTATAACACTAAAGTCAATTGTGAAAACAAAAAGAAAAAAAGTTGGGATAACTTGTCATATAGAGAAAGAGCAGCACTTAAACAAATTAAAGATAATAAAAATGTGGTGATATCAAAATCTGACAAAGGGGGCACTATTGTTGTGCAGGATAGAGTAGCTTATGTTCAAGAAGCTGAAAGACAGCTGTCTGACAGGGAAACATATCGCAAACTTACATTTAACCCCACTGAGAAGTTTAATAGGGAACTAAAAATGCTCTTAGATGAAGGTATCCACCTAAATTATCTCACACGTACACAGGCTGAATGTTTTATTAATGAAAGTCCAACAATATCAGTTTTCAAACATCTTCCGAAAATCCATAAATCTAGGCTTAATCCGCCAGGAAGGCCCATTATTTCCACTATAGGCACTATAGGGGAAAATTTAGGCAAATGGGTCGATGATTTCCTACAACCAATTGTTAAAAATTTACCAGGATATCTGAGAGATACCAAACATTTACTTAGAAAACTGGAACATCTAGATTGGTCAGATAACCTTACTTTTTTAACTGTAGATGTGGTATCTCTATACTCCTGTATACCTCACAGAGAGGGTCTTGTGGCCCTCAGAGAAATTTTACATATTCATACTAATTTTGAATCTGGTTTTATAGATTATATTGTTGACATAGTAAGGTTCCTTCTGAGCCATAATTACTTTCTTTTCGAAGGGACTTATTATGTCCAAAATCAGGGCACTGCGATGGGGGCGAAATTCGCCCCCTCGTATGCTAACCTCTATTTGGGGTATTTTGAACTTAATAAATTGTTTACTAGCAATAATCCCTTTCTATCTAAGATTTGTTTCTATACCAGATTTATAGACGATCTTTTGATCGTCTGGAAAAAAGACACAACCAGAATAGAAGAATTTATAAAATACCTGAATGACAATAATAACAATTTACACATCATAACTCTGATGAAAGTGTAGATTATTTGGATCTAACATTAGTAGGAGATAGCAAGAAAGGTTGCATAAATACTAGGACCTTTAGGAAAAAAACTTCTGGTAATACTATTTTGAGGGCTGACTCAGGCCACCCCTATTGTGTAAAGAAAGGAATTCCTAAGGGGCAATTTATGCGCCTTAGGCGCAATTGTAGCGATAAAGAGACGTATTTGGATCAAGCCAATAATTTAGTCGATAGATTGAGTGATAGAGGGTATAACAAGAAGGATTTAATTAAAACTATGAAGGCAGTCAATGAGATGGATAGACAGGTTTTGCTAAAGGATAAGCCGAAGAAAATAAATGGAGATATAGATAGGCTAACGTTTTCAACAAAATATAGTAGACAGTATCAGGATATATGTAGAATTGTACAAAGATTTATTCCATTGTTGAAAACGATCCTAAATTAAGAACAACCATAGAAAAAGGTGTTAGATGTGTTTCTAGAAGATCTGAAACTATAGAGAATAGTCTGAAACGGAATTTTGCTGATAAAGCTAAAACAGAAAATAAAATGTGGTTAGGAAAATGTAATGGTAGTTTTAAGTGTGGAGGAATACCTTGTAAATCTTGCAGCTACATGAAAAAAAGTGATACCTTTACCTCAACTGTCACTGGTAATACATATAAGATAAACCACCATATAGATTGTAACTCAAGATTTGCTATATATTTGATCACATGCAAACTGTGTAATAGTCAATATACAGGAAGAAGTACAAGAATGTTCAAGGATAGAGTGAGGGAGCACTTGCTTTCCTTAGAAAATGATATTCCAAAAACACCTGTATCAAAGCACTTTGCACTACACAGAAGAAATGATAATTATGATAAACAAGAATTGGAATATATCAATACACTTTTCTCCGTTCAAGGTATTGATTTAATAGCAAAATATAATGTTGGGGGAAATAGAGTTCAAGCCCTAAATAGGAGTGAAGTCTATTGGATATATACATTGAAAACCGGAAGTCCTTTGGGTATAAATATGATTTCAGATGGGAAATTATATATAGGCAACTGATATGAAATTCGAATTAAGGCCTTAAATAATTGTTAGTATCTTAACATCGTGGGTCCAGCCATAAAATAATGCTATATTTGAAAATTGGAACAGATCAATTTTCAATTTTTCTGTATCATACTATTCAAATATTCACTATACTGACATCATTATGAAATAAGACAAAGCCTAGTATATTAATTGTAATTAATTTTCATACCAATAAACTTAATTATAGACTAGCCATGAACTGTTAGAATAATAATGGTGTATATAGAGAGTCATACATTTATTTATTTGTTTATATTGTATGAGGCTAAAAGTTCCTATTTATGTGAAATTAGGTGTTCACTTTAGTGTGCTCAAGTTGCAACATTGTATTGAATATTTTACATCATTTTTATTTTGTAACAATGTGTTTGTTTAACCCCCTTGTATGAAAGGCTTTAGAAAAAGTACTATACCTTTAAATTTGAACACGAGGGATTAGCCTTTTTAAGGGAGGTTCACAGCAGCTGTCAATATCCCTGACGAAGTGCCGTTTAGCTGCAGGAAACGCGTCGGATGTGGCTGTGAGGTGTGTGTGGAGTGGTGTTCACCTGTTTGTTTATTCGAATAAATCTACTGCATTGATTTAATGCTCTGTCTCCCACAAGACTTTTATTTCTACATATGGTGAAAACAAGTTTCATTATACAAATAGCAAACCTATTTCCAATAAAAGATAATACAAGAGTAGCTCTAATGTAAGATTTTAATGCATATGGAATGCAAAATATAGAGAAAGTATATGCAATGATTATATAAAAATTGGAGCCCTTTGCAGTTAAAGGGGCAGGAAACCCCAACATTTTCTTTAATGATTTGGATAGAATATACAATATTAAGCAACGTTCCAATTTACTTCTATTATCAAATTTGCTGCATTCCCTTGTAACCCTTTTCTGAAGGAACAGCACTGCACTACATCCAGCTAGATGAACACATCTAGTTAGCCAAACATAAGAGACAAATGTGTGCAGGCACCAATCAGCAATCCCACTAGTGTAGGATATGTGCGTATTCTTTTTCAACAAGGGATACCAAGAGAACAAAGCACATTTGAAAATAGAAGTACACTTAAAAGTGTCTTACAATTACATGCTCTATCATAATTATACAAGTTTAATTTTGACTTTCCTATCCCCTTAAGTAGATGAAAACATGTAAAATCCTATTTATGCAATATGCATATTTAATAAAGTGTTATACTGTGTATGTACTGTAAATATTTCACATTCCAATGTTCTTTACATAGGGGAATATGTTCTAAGAATTTTTAAATATATATATATATATATATATATATATACAGTATATATATATATATATATATATATATATATATACACAGTATACACACACACACACACACATGCACACACATACATATACACATTTCCCTCATTCGAAACCCACATGATTCGCTTATTCTCCCCTCTCTCTGTACATGTTGCAGTCATATACCGACCCCCTGGCTCCTCAACTCAATTTCTAGATCACTTGGCTGCCTGGCTACCTTATTTCCTTTCCTCAGACACCCCTGCCCTCATTCTTGGCGACTTCAACATCCCCCTGCCTCATCTGCAAAACAACTTTTACAACTCACTTCCTCTTTCGGTTTGTCACAATGGACTGATTCTCCCACTCACAAAGACGATCACTCTCTTGACCTGATCTTTGGCTATCGATGCACTCTCTCAAACTTCACAAACTCCCCCTTTCCTCTTTCTGACCACCATCTCCTTACTTGCAACATATCATCCCTTCCTACAAATCTCCCTGCTTCTACTCCTCACACTAAACTTCACAGAAGCATTATGTCTTTAGATCAGCAACAGCTTGCTAATTCCCTCAAACCGCTCCTCTCATCCTTCTCCTCCTTTTCCTGCACTGAACAATCTGCCACTATAATTCCACCCTTATATCCGTCCTTGACGATCTCGCCCCTCTTACCATTGCTCGGAAATCACACACTCATCCTCAGCCCTGGTATACTCCTCTGACACGGTACCTACGCAGATGTTCCCGTACTGCTGAATGGCACTGGAGAAAATCTTGGAGTTCAACTGATTTTCTTCATTACAAATTCATCTTGAACTCCTACTATTCTGCCCTTAATCTCGATAAGCAACACTACTTCTCTACTCTTATCTCTAATCTTTCTTCAAACCCAAAACGTCCGTTCTCCACTTTCAATACTCTTCTCCGCCCTCCCCCACCTCCTAATACAACTTCTCTGTCAGCTCAAGACTTTGCCAGCCACTTCAATAACAAAATTGACTCCATCAGAAATGAAATAAGCTCTCAACATAATTCCATTCTCCCCCCCCCCCCCCCAAATGCTCTCACTCAACCACAACCCACATAACCTGAAACTTAGCTCATTCTCCCCTGTTACTGAGGAAGAAGTTTCGGCACTTATATTGCCCTCTCACATCACTACCTGTCCCTTTGACCCTATCCCCTCACAGCTACTCCCCTCCCTCTCTGCTACCCTCCCCTTACCTCTCCCTCAGCACCGGTATATTTCCCTCATCGCTGAAACATGCACTGGTCACACCTATCCTCAAAAAACTTTCCCTTGATCCTACCTCCCCATCCAACTACCGCCCTATTTCCTTCCTCCCTATTGCCTCAAAAGCTTCTCAAAAAACTAGTATATGCACGCCTATCCCATTTCCTTACGTTAAACTCCCTTCTTGACCCACTGCAATCTGGATTTCGTCCCCATCACTCCACAGAGCCAGCTATTGTTAAGGTTACCAACAACCTACTTACAGCAAAATCAAAAAGGCCACTCTCTGCTTATCCTCCTTGATCTGTCCACAGCCTTTGACACTGTTGACCACCCTCTTTTGCTCCAAACCCTCCAATCTTTCGGCATCTGTAACACAGCCCTTTCGTGGCTCTATTCCTACCTGTCAAACCGTACCTTTAGTGTAGCCTTCTCTGGGGCCTCCTCTGCCCCGTCACCACTTTCTGTCGGAGTACCGCAAGGCTCTGTCCTCGGTCCCCTTCTCTTCTCAATCTACACGTCATCACTAGGTTCCCTAATAAAGTCCCACAGTTTCCAATATCATTTGTATGCTGACGACACCCAAATCTACTTCTCTGCACCAGACCTATCTCCTTCCTTGCTAACCTGTGTCACTAACTGTCTTTCTCACATCTCTTCCTGGATGTCCTCTCACTACCTCAAGCTAAATCTCTCCAAAACTGAGCTCCTCATTTTCCCCCGCTTCTTCAAAAATCACAACTCCCAATCTCTCTATAACTGTCGACAATTCCATCATTACCCCTACCCCGCATGCCCGATGTCTCTGGGTCACATTTGACTCAGATCTTTCTTTCACTCCTCACATTCAGTCCTTGGCTAAAGCCTGCCGCTTCCACCTTAAAAATATCTCTAAAATTAGACACTTCCTTACACAAGACACAACTAAGATTTTAATCCACTCTCTCATTCTTTCCCGCCTCGATTACTGCAACTCTGTCCTCTCTGGTCTCCCCACCTGCCGCCTAGCTCCTTTACAATCCATAATGAATGCCTCTGCCAGACTCATCTTCCTTACACGTCGCTCTTCATCTGCTGCTCCTCTCTGCCAATTCCTTCACTGGCTTCCTCTTGCCTCTAGGATCAAACACAAAATTCTCACTCTGACATACAAAGCCCTCAACTTCACTGCTCCCCCCCTATATCTCAGACCTTGTCTCCAGATACTCTCCCTCCCGTCCCCTTCACTCTGCTCATGACCTCCTACTCTCCTCCTCTCTTGTCACCTCATCACACTCCCGTTTACAGGACTTCTCCAGACTGGCTCCCATCTTGTGGAACTCTCTGCCTCGCCCCACATGACTCTCCCCTAGTTTTGAAAGCTTCAAGCGCTCCCTAAAGACTCTACTGTTCAGGGATGCATACAACCTATGCTAACCTTACTTTATACCAGTTCCACTCCTCCATTGCTATCCCCTGAACCCCCTTAGCATGTAAGCCTAAGAGTCCAGCTGTTTGTAGATCACCTTCTTAAGAGCTGACTACAACAGTGCAACTCTTGGCAGGGCCCTCTACCCATTTGATCCCTATAATTGTTTTGTTGTACTCCCCCTTTGTGTATAGCGCTGCGGAATCTGTTGGCGCTCTACAAATAACCGATAATAATAATAATACTACACACACATATATGGGTATAGATATATATTGTATTAAAATACCATCAGATATATATAGAAATGTGTATTTATGAATAAAAAGAACATATTCTTGTATGTGAAGATGTAAGGAATCCACTTCGCATTTTCCACTTGTTCCATGTTTTCACAAGTTAGCTGACTTAGCCTATTTAGGTGTTCACCTGTGTGCAAACAGGTGCTTAGTTATTTTCCTTGTAGCAGTTTACAGCTCTCCTGCTCAATGCAGCTACTCGCCTAAATACCAAGCTCTCTCTTTTGGATTACAATTTGTTCATTCAAAATAGAACCAGTTTTTCCTACTGCAAGTTTCTACAATGTTACCTCTCTAAGAAACCAGCTACAAATTATCTGCTGCTTGTTGCTTTATATCAATCTTTGCTACACACATACAAGCCTCTCTCACTTATTGGCAGTCTCACTGTAACTGAACAAACAGGATTGGCGTAACATTCTAACTTGGTACATTGCTGAACTGATTTCAACGATCTATAGTAAGTTGGGACTGTTTTCCTCTCACTCCTTACCTGCAAGCACAAGATTTGTTTGTTTCTCAGCGTCTGATACTTTTGTCAGATCTCTCCGCTTGTGCCGCTGTCACTCAGCACATTGACTCCTCCCACACATTATAAATATACTAAAGTTTCTTATGTATCCAGTACTTATCTCTCACATTTGGGACTTCCTTTACTTTATGTACTGAACAATATAGTACACCTGAAGCCTTTTGTTCTGATTCCTGTTATTTACCAAATTTGATAACAGAGACAGCTATTGAATTTATCCATTACTTTATTTACAAATATTAATTTCCTTTCACTTTCAGGCATACAGTCTATGCTATATAATAGCCTGTTTAAGAAAGTGATACAAATACATTTTTTCTCAAGTCTGCAGTTGTGATCTTTTGCTCCTTCTTCATCAGGCATTACATAATAACCAAGCCTCTCATATGGATCCAGCAGACCTTCCTAATTTAGTCTATAACCTTTCCCAAAGGGTAGACGAACTCACTAATGGTTTGAGGGAGTTGAGGGTTGAAAATGAAACTTTAAGAAAAGTTATCAAGGACATTGCTCTAGCTAAACAACAAGGAACTGAATCAACTGTTGAACCTCATATCTCTCCACCGGATACCTTCAATGGCGATAGATCTCTATACCGCCAGTATAGGAATGCTTGCCTTCTAACTTTCAATTTAAGGCCTCACACATCCAAATGATAGAGTGAAGGTACTTACCATGATCACTTATTTACGCGGCGAACCCCGCATTTGGGCTGATACCCTATTCGAATCCAATAGCCCATTATTATCTTCTTTACAGTCATTTCTTGCTGTAATGGATGAATTATATTCTGACTCCAATCTACAGCTTACAGCGGAAGGTAAACTCAGAAAATTGGAATAAGGCAATCGGCCTGTTGAATCATACATTACAGAGTTTAAGCAATATGCTATAGATAACCAATGGAACTCCATTGCATTAAGGAACCAGTTTCGTCTGGGCCTGTCTGATAATGTAAAGGATGAGCTGGCTCGAACTGAACTTCCAGATTCCCTGGAAGCCCTAATCCGACTCTCCATGCAAATAGACCGCAGGTTGAGAGAAAGAAGATCAGAAAGGCAATTTGGGGAATCCACACCTAAAAGGTCGAGTCTTACTAACCCTCAGACAGTCTCCCAGCCTACAAGATCTACCAACCCTGAGGCAATGGAAATTGGTTTCATGCGTGGACCACTTTCTTCCGAAGAAAGATTCAGACGCAAATCCAGAGGTTTATGCATGTATTGTGGTTCTCCTTCCCACTCTATCAAAGATTGCTCAACACTACACAAGAATAAGAACAGTAAGCCATATTACAATTTGAGTTCTATGATTGTGCATGACCAACCTGTTCATTGCCTTTTACCTCTCTCATTACAGTGGGACTCCAAGACCATCAAGGAAGATGCCATAATTGACACTGGAGCTCAAGCAAACTATATTGATGTTTCCCTTGTCACTAAGAATAAAATACCTCTGATTAAAAAAATGTCTCCTGTTTCCATTCGGGTAGTAGACGGCACTGAAATTTCCTCAGGTCCTATCTCTCATCACACGATTCCTATTCTGGTCACCACTCATGAATCTCACCAGGAATACATCACATTTGATGTTATCTCTTCTCCTCTCTTCCCTATTGTTTTGGGGTTACAGTGGCTGCGCTTACACGGACCTGTCATTTCGTGGAATACTTTGAAGTTGCATTTCTCTTCTCCCTTCTGTAAACAATCCTGTTTCCGGGACATTCCCCTACTACAATTGTCAGAAACTACGCAAATACCCCTTGCCTATCAGAAGTTCACAGAAGTGTTCAGTAAAAAGGAAGCAGACTGGGGGCGGAGCCAACTTGCGATCAAGATTATTATTATTATTATCATTTATTTGTATAGCGCCGCCAAATTCCGTAGCGCTGGATGGTCGCATCTCAAGGGTGCTCTGAGCCACAAGGAATATAACGTACTTTATTGCTGCCTATGACTAGAGCAAATTATGCATGGAGGTCTGGAAATAACCCAGGGGAGACTAGTATACACTAAGTTGTGACTGTGGAGTCCGGAGAATCCAGGTGCACTGAATATCTTTACTGGAGCAGATCGCAGTGTGCAGTGAGTTGCCGCCATAGCCTGCTTATAGCCTATGCATTCAGCTCAATCACAGATGGATCACAGCACACTGATGACAGCACAGATGTCCGACGTGCTGCTTGCTGCGCTACAGAAGAACATCGCACAAATGCTACAAGCGCACTTCACAAGGCTGGAGTTTTCATTACTAGAGGCCTTTGGGAGAGTTGGTGGTAATGAGGATCCAGGTACTCTACGCTCACCTCAGCCATCTACGGCCATAGTGCGTGCGTTATTGGCACCTTGTGACACAGAGGACGATGCTCACACGGGGACTTTCAGTGAAACGGGCAGACTAGATGAGCACTATAGCCAGCAGTTAACTGCGGAGAAATCCACATGGCGCATACGTGCAGCAGATCCGGGGGCTAGCTTTGCTCCGCACTCGCGCCAGGCCCTGCTGCAGGATCATTACAACTTGGTAAAAAATACAGATTTACCACCAAGAAAATCTGAACTCTTACTGTTAACCTTTCCTTCTAGGGATATGCTCTGTTGGGACTCACTGTACAGCTACTTTCCTGACCAGACATCTGGACGCTACCTAAGAATAAGTTTGGAGCTGGCCCACTATCCTGGGGGCAGGCTTTCTTTAATTTGGCCATTGGGTGTGGGGTGAACACCCTTAAGTATACAATCACCGGAGGCTCATTTCATCAGATAATGTTGCAGCAAATGTGGACATATCGACAAATTTCACGGTTGTGGTTTACACTTTTGACCTCACGACAACTATAGACTTGAGCTTCCTACTAAAGACTTCCCTTTATGGTTAATATACACAGTTCATAATGTTTAGTTTAACCAGTTTTTTGCCCTAGCTACAGTTCAATTTAGCATATATATTATGTTCCTGTGAATTAGGCCACAAGGCTTAGACTTTAACATACTGTATGTGTGTATACACACATAGTGAGATATACTATTTCAATATGCGCAGGAGAGAAATCACTGTTTAATTTTTGACTGCTAGTGTATAATTATATTTTATTCTCAAAGTGTTCAATTTAGGGCAATGCCTTCACATAATTATGCCCAGGTATCTGTGGATCAGGAGTCTTGTATGGTTTAGCTCTATGTATTTCTTTGACTGTTATATTATCTTGTTGTTGTCCCATACCAGTTTTTTATGTTTTCCAGTATGAGAATAACAATAATGCCTAAGAGCCCGAGAACAGATTGGTCACCTAGCCATATCTACAGCCGTTGTGCTGCAAATAAGATTATACTAATTATCCTGTCCATGTGGTACACAAACAGAAACCACTAGTACCATAATGTTTAGTGTAGCATGTTGCATTTAAACCTCACAATATGTGATGTATGTTTTCCCCTCTAGTCATAGGCTATTTATCTAATGTTAAGACACACTTGTGCTGGGTATAGGGCCCATACCCGGCCAGCAGAGTTCAGCTATACTAGTAGGGAAAAACATTTGATTCTCTCGTTATGGTAGGGAGATATATATAATTTACCTCTCAGCAGCACAGCTCATCTTATGGTCATCCTATTGTACTCCTTACACTATGAAGACAGGTTCAGTGTCACATCATATTCACAGATTATATCTATGTCTTGGGCAGACTGATGGAGACTCATTCAGAATTTTTATATCTTTCACACTTTTAGACACATTCGTGAAATTTGCTAAATATTCTCACTTAATACTAACTAATATATGCTGTAAACTTTTAGTAATTTGACAGCTGCCCCCTGGAAGAAAACTAATGATCCCCACATATGAGAAACATTTCTTAGCAATACTAACTCACAACCTCACCTCTCCTGGCCTAATAGAGTTCCCTTATAGGTATTTAATGTCTACATTCTTAGCTCTGTTCTTCTTATTTTGATAGTGACCTAGCATACTGAGCCCTATATTGACACGCAACGTTTTCAGCTTATCTAGGATTTAGGCCTTTCATTCCTGGTCTCTGTGTATACGTAACCTCTTAATACTGAACAGTTCTCTTTGCTCCCATACACACCTTGATGGAAGGTTTACCCCATTCAGCAAATCAAGTCACCCACATACATACAAACTCAGCATTTTTAGTCTGTGGGCATCTTACTGAGTGCTCTCCTGATCTATTTCAAGACATAGAGTATAAACTTACAACTTGCTAGTATGGTTATAGATACACTATGACGCATTGTTTTAATTTTGCAGCTTAACATAGTGCTTCTAGTGCAGGCAGGTCCTGCATTTCTATAATTACCACTTATGCCCTCCCTATGTACTACATTTCGAATAAGTCCCATGCACTTCACCAATTCTGTTAATATAGAATCCATGGCTCCCTTGATCTAGGTGTAATCGTAATCTATTATCTAATTACTATACCAATAACTTAGTACGCTATAATGACCACCTTCTCCCCATAATACCACCTCCCCCCCCCACCATAATATGCCTCCTAATTCAGGAGGACTATCTACGCGGTCTCTCTAACTAGTACCGCAACCATCACTACTCTTTTACTTGCAGCTTTTCATTTTCCCACAGTGTTGACTTTATCCCTCTTTTTTTTAGCATAATCAAAATGATCAGCTTCACTTACAAATTGAGTTAAAAGTTTTAAATCTAACAACTCTCCCAGTCTTAAACCTACTCAATTTAAAGTTCATCCTATTCATACACCGTAAAAATTGTTTTACTGTATTATTAGTTACCAGCTATAACATCATGAAAATGTAAAATCTGAGGTGAATGTTAAGGGATCCGTAAGCGATCTCTCCTATTTTAGGTAGCCTTCTACAAATGTTTATTTTTTCCTTTTCATGGTTTGAGGCCCAAGAGAGGCCTCATATTTTTGCAGAGAAGGTTTCGATTATCATTGGCATCTACCTACTTTGTCTTTCAATAGTACAATTGATATTATTAACCTTGGTTTATGCAGCCTATAATGTATACTATATATGATACCTTGTTATTGTTTCTCTTGGCAGGTGACTGTATATTGCTCAATTGTTTGCCGACATTTTTCCCTCAATAAAAATATTTAAAAAAAAAAAAAAAAAGGAAGCAGACTGCCTACCTCCACATCGGTCCTACGACTGTCCCATCGAACTTAAGCCTGGCACCACTCCACCTTTAGGTCATCTTTATCCACTCTGCCAACCAGAGCTGGACCATTTGAAGACATACCTGGATGAAAATCTAAAAAAAGGCTTTATACGCCCATCTGTTTCACCGGCTGCTTCAGGATTCTTCTTCGTTAGGAACAAGGACAACTCTCTACGCCCTATCATTGACTTCAGAGAATTAAATAAAATCACAGTGAAAAATAGGTACCCCTTGCCACTTATCCCTGAACTTATTGAAAGGCTTCAACATGCAACTATATTCACCAAATTGGATCTCAGAATAATCTTGTCCGGATTAGAGAAGGTGACGATTGGCTCACTGCGTTTCGGACCCGCTATGGTCTCTTTGAATACCTAGTGATGCCCTGTGGCCTAACGAATGCACCCGCCACGTTCCAATACTTTGTCAACGACATTTTCCACGACCTTCTTGACATTTGCGTAGTAGTGTACTTGGATGACATTTTAATCTACTCTAACAGCCTTGAAGAACATATAAAACATGTGAGTTGGATACTCTCTAGACTTCAAGTACAACGCCTTTACGCAAAATTAGAAAAATGTGTATTCCATACTACTCAAATCGACTTCCATGGCTATACCATTGGTCCACATGGAATTAAGATGCAAGAAAAACAGAATTTATGTTTACCTGATAAATTACTTTCTCCAACGGTGTGTCCGGTCCACGGCGTCATCCTTACTTGTGGGATATTCTCTTCCCCAACAGGAAATGGCAAAGAGCCCAGCAAAGCTGGTCACATGATCCCTCCTAGGCTCCGCCTACCCCAGTCATTCGACCGACGTTAAGGAGGAATATTTGCATAGGAGAAACCATATGGTACCGTGGTGACTGTAGATAAAGAAAATAAATTATCAGACCTGATTAAAAAAACCAGGGCGGGCCGTGGACCGGACACACCGTTGGAGAAAGTAATTTATCAGGTAAACATAAATTCTGTTTTCTCCAACATAGGTGTGTCCGGTCCACGGCGTCATCCTTACTTGTGGGAACCAATACCAAAGCTTTAGGACACGGATGAAGGGAGGGAGCAAATCAGGTCACCTAAATGGAAGGCACCACGGCTTGCAAAACCTTTCTCCCAAAAATAGCCTCAGAAGAAGCAAAAGTATCAAACTTGTAAAATTTGGTAAAAGTGTGCAGTGAAGACCAAGTCGCTGCCCTACATATCTGATCAACAGAAGCCTCGTTCTTGAAGGCCCATGTGGAAGCCACAGCCCTAGTGGAATGAGCTGTGATTCTTTCGGGAGGCTGCCGTCCGGCAGTCTCGTAAGCCAATCTGATGATGCTTTTAATCCAAAAAGAGAGAGAGGTAGAAGTTGCTTTTTGACCTCTCCTTTTACCGGAATAAACAACAAACAAGGAAGATGTTTGTCTAAAATCCTTTGTAGCATCTAAATAGAATTTTAGAGCGCGAACAACATCCAAATTGTGCAACAAACGTTCCTTCTTTGAAACTGGTTTCGGACACAGAGAAGGTACGATAATCTCCTGGTTAATGTTTTTGTTAGAAACAACTTTTGGAAGAAAACCAGGTTTAGTACGTAAAACCACCTTATCTGCATGGAACACCAGATAAGGAGGAGAACACTGCAGAGCAGATAATTCTGAAACTCTTCTAGCAGAAGAAATTGCAACTAAAAACAAAACTTTCCAAGATAATAACTTAATATCAACGGAATGCAAGGGTTCAAACGGAACCCCCTGAAGAACTGAAAGAACTAAATTGAGACTCCAAGGAGGAGTCAGAGGTTTGTAAACAGGCTTAATTCTAACCAGAGCCTGAACAAAGGCTTGAACATCTGGCACAGCGGCCAGCTTTTTGTGAAGTAACACAGACAAGGCAGAAATCTGTCCCTTCAGGGAACTTGCAGATAATCCTTTTTCCAATCCTTCTTGAAGGAAGGATAGAATCCTAGGAATCTTAACCTTGTCCCAAGGGAATCCTTTAGATTCACACCAACAGATATATTTTTTCCAAATTTTGTGGTAAATCTTTCTAGTTACAGGCTTTCTGGCCTGAACAAGAGTATCGATAACAGAATCTGAGAACCCTCGCTTCGATAAGATCAAGCGTTCAATCTCCAAGCAGTCAGCTGGAGTGAAACCAGATTCGGATGTTCGAACGGACCCTGAACAAGAAGGTCTCGTCTCAAAGGTAGCTTCCAAGGTGGAGCCGATGACATATTCACCAGATCTGCATACCAAGTCCTGCGTGGCCACGCAGGAGCTATCAAGATCACCGACGCCCTCTCCTGATTGATCCTGGCTACCAGCCTGGGGATGAGAGGAAACGGCGGGAACACATAAGCTAGTTTGAAGGTCCAAGGTGCTACTAGTGCATCCACTAGAGCCGCCTTGGGATCCCTGGATCTGGACCCGTAGCAAGGAACTTTGAAGTTCTGACGAGAGGCCATCAGATCCATGTCTGGAATGCCCCACAGCTGAGTGACTTGGGCAAAGATTTCCGGATGGAGTTCCCACTCCCCCGGATGCAATGTCTGACGACTCAGAAAATCCGCTTCCCAATTTTCCACTCCTGGGATGTGGATAGCAGACAGGTGGCAGGAGTGAGACTCCGCCCATAGAATGATTTTGGTCACTTCTTCCATCGCCAGGGAACTCCTTGTTCCCCCCTGATGGTTGATGTACGCAACAGTTGTCATGTTGTCTGATTGAAACCGTATGAACTTGGCCCTCGCTAGCTGAGGCCAAGCCTTGAGAGCATTGAATATCGCTCTCAGTTCCAGAATATTTATCGGTAGAAGAGATTCTTCCCGAGACCAAAGACCCTGAGCTTTCAGGGATCCCCAGACCGCGCCCCAGCCCATCAGACTGGCGTCGGTCGTGACAATGACCCACTCTGGTCTGCGGAATGTCATCCCTCGTGACAGGTTGTCCAGGGACAGCCACCAACGGAGTGAGTCTCTGGTCCTCTGATTTACTTGTATCTTCGGAGACAAGTCTGTATAGTCCCCATTCCACTGACTGAGCATGCACAGTTGTAATGGTCTTAGATGAATGCGTGCAAAAGGAACTATGTCCATTGCCGCTACCATCAACCCGATCACTTCCATGCACTGAGCTATGGAAGGAAGAGGAACGGAATGAAGTATCCGACAAGAGTCTAGAAGTTTTGTTTTTCTGGCCTCTGTCAGAAAAATCCTCATTTCTAAGGAGTCTATTATTGTTCCCAAGAAGGGAACCCTTGTTGACGGAGATAGAGAACTCTTTTCCACGTTCACTTTCCATCCGTGAGATCTGAGAAAGGCCAGGACAATGTCCGTGTGAGCCTTTGCTTGAGGAAGGGACGACGCTTGAATCAGAATGTCGTCCAAGTAAGGTACTACAGCAATGCCCCTTGGTCTTAGCACAGCTAGAAGGGACCCTAGTACCTTTGTGAAAATCCTTGGAGCAGTGGCTAATCCGAAAGGAAGCGCCACGAACTGGTAATGTTTGTCCAGGAATGCGAACCTCAGGAACCGATGATGTTCCTTGTGGATAGGAATATGTAGATACGCATCCTTTAAATCCACCGTGGTCATGAATTGACCTTCCTGGATGGAAGGAAGAATAGTTCGAATGGTTTCCATCTTGAACGATGGAACCTTGAGAAACTTGTTTAAGATCTTGAGATCTAAGATTGGTCTGAACGTTCCCTCTTTTTTGGGAACTATAAACAGATTGGAGTAGAACCCCATCCCTTGTTCTCTTAATGGAACAGGATGAATCACTCCCATTTTTAACAGGTCTTCTACACAATGTAAGAATGCCTGTCTTTTTATGTGGTCTGAAGACAACTGAGACCTGTGGAACCTCCCCCTCGGGGGAAGTCCCTTGAATTCCAGAAGATAACCTTGGGAGACTATTTCTAGCGCCCAAGGATCCAGAACATCTCTTGCCCAAGCCTGAGCGAAGAGAGAGAGTCTGCCCCCCACCAGATCCGGTCCCGGATCGGGGGCCAACATTTCATGCTGTCTTGGTAGCAGTGGCAGGTTTCTTGGCCTGCTTTCCCTTGTTCCAGCCTTGCATTGGTCTCCAAGCTGGCTTGGCTTGAGAAGTATTACCCTCTTGCTTAGAGGACGTAGCACTTTGGGCTGGTCCGTTTCTACGAAAGGGACGAAAATTAGGTTTATTTTTTGCCTTGAAAGGCCGATCCTGAGGAAGGGCGTGGCCCTTACCCCCAGTGATATCAGAGATAATCTCTTTCAAGTCAGGGCCAAACAGCGTTTTCCCCTTGAAAGGAATGTTAAGTAGCTTGTTCTTGGAAGACGCATCAGCCGACCAAGATTTCAACCAAAGCGCTCTGCGCGCCACAATAGCAAACCCAGAATTCTTAGCCGCTAACCTAGCCAATTGCAAAGTGGCGTCTAGGGTGAAAGAATTAGCCAATTTGAGAGCATTGATTCTGTCCATAATCTCCTCATAAGGAGGAGAATCACTATCGACCGCCTTTATCAGCTCATCGAACCAGAAACATGCGGCTGTAGCGACAGGGACAATGCATGAAATTGGTTGTAGAAGGTAACCCTGCTGAACAAACATCTTTTTAAGCAAACCTTCTAATTTTTTATCCATAGGATCTTTGAAAGCACAACTATCCTCTATGGGTATAGTGGTGCGTTTGTTTAAAGTGGAAACCGCTCCCTCGACCTTGGGGACTGTCTGCCATAAGTCCTTTCTGGGGTCGACCATAGGAAACAATTTTTTAAATATGGGGGGAGGGACGAAAGGAATACCGGGCCTTTCCCATTCTTTATTAACAATGTCCGCCACCCGCTTGGGTATAGGAAAAGCTTCTGGGAGCCCCGGCACCTCTAGGAACTTGTCCATTTTACATAGTTTCTCTGGGATGACCAACTTGTCACAATCATCCAGAGTGGATAATACCTCCTTAAGCAGAATGCGGAGATGTTCCAACTTAAATTTAAATGCAATCACATCAGGTTCAGCTAGTTGAGAAATGTTCCCTGAATCAGTAATTTCTCCCTCAGACAAAACCTCCCTGGCCCCATCAGACTGGGTTAGGGGCCCTTCAGAAATATTATTATCAGCGTCGTCATGCTCTTCAGTATCTAAAACAGAGCAGTCGCGCTTACGCTGATAAGTGTTCATTTTGGCTAAAATGTTTTTGACAGAATTATCCATTACAGCCGTTAATTGTTGCATAGTAAGGATTATTGGCGCGCTAGATGTACTAGGGGCCTCCTGAGTGGGCAAGACTCGTGTAGACGAAGGAGGGAATGATGCAGTACCATGCTTACTCCCCTCACTTGAGGAATCATCTTGGGCATCATTGTCATTGTCACATAAATCACATTTATTTAAATGAATAGGAATTCTGGCTTCCCCACATTCAGAACACAGTCTATCTGGTAGTTCAGACATGTTAAACAGGCATAAACTTGATAACAAAGTACAAAAAACGTTTTAAAATAAAACCGTTACTGTCACTTTAAATTTTAAACTGAACACACTTTATTACTGCAAATGCGAAAAAACATGAAGGAATTGTTCCAAATTCACCAAATTTTCACCACAGTGTCTTAAAGCCTTAAAAGTATTGCACACCAAATTTGGAAGCTTTAACCCTTAAAATAACGGAACCGGAGCCGTTTGAACTTTAACCCCTTTACAGTCCCTGGTATCTGCTTTGCTGAGACCCAACCAAGCCCCAAGGGGAATACGATACCAAATGACGCCTTCAGAAAGTCTTTTCTAAGTATCAGAGCTCCTCTCACATGCGACTGCATGCCATGCCTCTCAAAAACAAGTGCGCAACACCGGCGCGAAAATGAGGCTCTGCCTATGCTTTGGGAAAGCCCCTAAAGAATAAGGTGTCTAAAACAGTGCCTGCCGATATTATTATATCAAAATACCCAGATAAAATGATTCCTCAAGGCTAAATATGTGTTAATAATCAATCGATTTAGCCCAGCAAAAGTCTACAGTCTTAATAAGCCCTTTTTGAAGCCCTTATTTACGATCGTAATAAACATGGCTTACCGGATCCCATAGGGAAAATGACAGCTTCCAGCATTACATCGTCTTGTTAGAATGTGTCATACCTCAAGCAGCAAGAGACTGCTCACTGTTCCCCCAACTGAAGTTAATTGCTCTCAACAGTCCTGTGTGGAACAGCCATGGATTTTAGTGACGGTTGCTAAAATCATTTTCCTCATACAAACAGAAATCTTCATCTCTTTTCTGTTTCTGAGTAAATAGTACATACCAGCACTATTTCAAAATAACAAACTCTTGATTGAATAATAAAAACTACAGTTAAACACTAAAAAACTCTAAGCCATCTCCGTGGAGATGTTGCCTGTACAACGGCAAAGAGAATGACTGGGGTAGGCGGAGCCTAGGAGGGATCATGTGACCAGCTTTGCTGGGCTCTTTGCCATTTCCTGTTGGGGAAGAGAATATCCCACAAGTAAGGATGACGCCGTGGACCGGACACACCTATGTTGGAGAAATAAAGTCGACGCAGTTAGATACTGGCCACAACCAAAAAATAGAAAGGACCTGCAACGTTTCCTGGGTTTCAGCAACTACTATAGGAAGTTTATCAAAAATTTCTCCCTTAAAACCAAACCACTGACCAGACTCACTAGCACTTCTATTCCCTTCCAATGGAATGCTTCAGCTACTCAGGCCTTCAATTCATTAAAAGATTCATTCACTTCAGCACCCATTTTACAATTCCCTGATCCCTCACTTCAATTTGTGCTCGAAGTGGATTCTTCTGACTATGCACTTGGCGCTGTTCTATCCCAAAGAAAGTCTTTAACCCAACCACTCCATCCAGTGGCTTTTTACTCCAAGTCCCTTTCTCCTGCAGAGATTAACTATTCTATTGGTGATAAGGAGCTCCTCGCCATTAAAAGGGCATTCGAGAACTGGAGACATCTTTTGGAGGGTACGGAATCCCCAGTCATCATCTATACTGACCACCGCAATCTAGAGTTTCTGCAAAAAAATAAAACCCTCTCTAGCAGACAAGTTCGTTGGAGCTTATATTTTAGTAGGTTCAATTATCAAATTATATATAGACCTGCTGCCAAGAACGGCAAGGCTGATGCCCTCTCCAGACGAGATCCAAGACCATCTTTTCCTTCTGAACCTACGAGCATTATTCCTGCCGACAAATTCCTCGGTCTCCTACCAACTTTTAACAAATGAATACAAACAGCTCTTCGCTCTGACAATACTATCCCATATGGACAGCTCACTCTGCGAAATAATTTATACTTCCATGGAGATAAAATATATGTTCCAAATATGCTCAGAAATGATCTGATTAAGCAACACCACGACCCCCCACTACTTTGTCACCCTGGTATAAATAAAACGAAGGATCTCCTTTCTAGAAGTTATTGGTGGCCAGATATGTATACCACTGTGAAAGATTATATCCAAAACTGCACAGTCTGTATTACATCTAAAAAGGACAGAAATAAACCCTATGGACAATTTCTACCGATTGACATACCTGAACGTCCTTGGTTTCACATTGGAATGGACTTTATTGTTGAACTTCCTACTAGTTCTGGTTTCAATACCATTTTAGTAGTCACTGATATTCTCACTAAAATGGCTCTCTTTATTCCATTCCATAAAGTACCTACTGCTTCTGAAACTGCACTTCTGTTTCTTAATACTGTTGTTCATCTCCATGGACTCCCCAGTATCATAACCTCTGATAGAGGTACTCAATTCACCTAAAAATTTTGGAAATCCCTATCAGAACACTTACAAATTGATCATCGGCTGAGTACAGCATTTCACCCGCAAACCAACGGGCAAACCGAAAGACTAAATCAATGGCTCGAACAGTACCTCCGGTGTTACTGCTCCTATCATCAAGAAAAATGGGCTGAATATCTATATTTAGCAGAATTTTCATACAACAACTCTACCAATAGTACAACTAATCTCTCTCCCTTTTATGCTAATTATGCATATCATCCACACTTTAGGATTCTTGACGACACTCCTGTGAATTCACCTGGAGTGGATGACCTCCTAAGAACTATTGTGGAAAATTTCAATCTTCTAAGGAAAAACATTCAAAACGCACAATCCTCTCAAAAGAAGTATTATGACTTACGTAGGAGACCTGCTCCAGCATATGCAGTCAGAGATAGAGTGTGGCTTTCCACTAAAAATATAAAAATTCCAGTTCCCTCAAAGAAGCTTTCTAGTTTGTACATTGGCCCTTTCACGATTACTCGTGTTATCAATGTTAACGCAGTCACTCTGGACCTACCTCCTTCAATACCTATCCACCCAACCTTCCATGTCTCGCTTCTTAAACCAGCTACTAACACTAGCTCTACTTCCATTGTTCTCCCTCCTCCAGCTCTACCCTTGGATTCTGATGTCTTTGAAGTCCAAAACCTCCTTGACTCCAGAATTTGCAATGGGGAATTGCAATACCTCGTAAGGTGGAAGGGTTACTCTCCTGATGAGGATAATTGGGAGCCACATAACCTGATTAATGCACTTCGCCTCCTCTCCCGATTCCACAGACGTTACCCTACGAGACCCAGGCATCAAGCCGAGGATCGGCTTCCTTGAGGGGGGGCATATGTAAGGAATCCACTTCGCATTTTCCACTTGTTCCATGTTTTCACAAGTCAGCTGACTTAGCCTATTTAGGTGTTCACCTGTGTGCAAACAGGTGCTTAGTTATTTTCCTTGTAGCAGTTTACAGCTCTCCTGCTCAATGCAGCTACTCGCCTAAATACCAAGCTCTCTCTTTTGGATTACAATTTGTTCATTCAAAATAGAACCAGTTTTTCCTACTGCAAGTTTCTACAATGTTACCTCTCTAAGAAACTAGCTACAAATTATCTGCTGCTTGTTGCTTTATATCAATCTGTGCTACACACATACAAGCCTCTCTCACTTATTGGCAGTCTCACTGTAACTGAACAAACAGGATTGGCGTAACATTCTAACTTGGTACATTGCTGAACTGATTTCAACGATCTATAGTAAGTTGGGACTGTTTTCCTCTCACTCCTTACCTGCAAGCACAAGATTTGTTTGTTTCTCAGCGTCTGATACTTTTGTCAGATCTCTCCGCTTGTGCCGCTGTCACTCAGCACATTGACTCCTCCCACACATTATAAATATGCTAAAGTTTCTTATGCATCCAGTACTTATCTCTCACATTTGGGACTTCCTTTACTTTATGTACTGAACAATATAGTACACCTGAAGCCTTTTGTTCTGCTTCCTGTTATTTACCAAATTTGATAACAGAGACAGCTATTGAATTTATCCATTACTTTATTTACAAATATTAATTTCCTTTCACTTTCAGGCATACAGTCTATGCTATATAATAGCCTGTTTAAGAAAGTGATACAAATACATTTTTTCTCAAGTCTGCAGTTGTGATCTTTTGCTCCTTCTTCATCAGGCATTACAGAAGAACATTGGAATGTGAAATATTTATATTTTCATTTCAGGTTAGCACACTTGAGAATATGCAATCAGGTTTGCCCGCGAGTTGGATGTCTCACTTGCAATATCCTAAATTCAGATTTTTACCCTTGTCGGGTTAGCGTGCAAGCGAAAACAGTTTACTTTCAACTTGTAATACGAGCGCAACTCAACGTGCGCAAAATGTTACTTCTAGCGGAGTTAGTGCTCAAGTGGGAGTGTTAAATAATGCTCTTCTTGTAATCTGGCCCTAAGTGTACAAGTATCTGTGTGAAGCAGTTTGGAGATATCAAGTGTAATAAGAACGTAACCCTTGGCTTATTGAAAATGTATCTTTTATACTGTGTGTGATGCATTTATAAATGTGTTAGGACAAATTACTTCAGCATAAGTCAACCAGAATTATTTGCCATATGAAATGTAGATAATTAACATTTGGATAGCATAGGGAAAAGTGTTTTTTGCTATCTGTGCCCCTGTTCAGAAAATTTCACATCACTTTCTGTCCTTGTGACAATTGGATTTGAGTATTTTGGGTTATCCTGGAAAGAAGGATTGGTGATAAAGCTCTATTTTCTCCGTTTGTAAATATGAGTTGTACTTAAGTTGCATGTCTGTAACCCGGGGACTGCCTATATATCTATTCCAAGTAGGGTTGCACCGATACCATTTTTTTATGACCGAGTACAAGTACCGATACTTGTTTTCAAATACTCGCCGATACCAATTACGGATACTTTTTTTTTAATGTCATGTGACAGTTTACCAAGCACAATACAGACTAATTATTTAAGATTCCTTCTTTAGAATTATAGAGGACTGTAATTCAAAAGACATTATGAAATAATAAAACAGTTTTATTTGTCAAAAGTTTACTGAACATGTTTATAAATAAAAAATATTGCAATAAAATAATAAATTTAAAGGGGTGATGCAATTGGGTTGTAGGGCTGTTATATAACATCAATCTGACATTTGTATGGAGGTTCGACTCTAAGTTGAACAGTCTTTCACTTTCCACCATACTGCATGAGGCAGAAAGATATTTTTGGGCCATTTTAGCCAGAGCTGGAAATCTGTATATTAACTTCTCAGTACTTCAGGGGTTTGTCTGAACGAGGTACAGTGATCTCTACTACAATAATACAAATAACAGCAATTTGTATTGGGAGAACAGTAGTAAACAATTTTTAGTTTAGTCTCCACTCCAGTTTAAAATGAAATGGGAACAAACGCCACAAGGTAGCATATGGGTAGGAAGTGGAGGTATCGGTTTAAGTATCGGTGCATTTGCACGAGTACAAGTACTCATGCAAATACTTGGTATCGGTAAGATATATTATTGGTATAATAATAATTATTGGTATCGGTAAGATATATTATTATCAATATAACAATGTTACTATGCCAGACTCTGGTCCCTTAGAGGTAAATATGAAGTTGTAGAAAAAAATATAAAATCATATCTCCCAAATGATGGAGAACAAAAATAAGTAAGGTTGTTTATATTTATATTATACTACAGCAATAACCTCTTTTATAGAGAAACATCATACCTAAATGTTAAATGATGTGTATAAATATGTTACTTATAACTTACATAATTATAATACTGAATAATAAACAGGAATGTAATATATTTTTTGTTTAACCAACAAACATCCTGTAACACAAGATGGCACTAGTTACCAGTTTCTGCCGTGCACAAATACCCAACATTTCCAGGAATCACTAAAAAAATACTAATTAATTCTTTTATTTTGTTACATATTGACTACTATGACCTACTACTAAATGGCCTTCCCAAACGCCATCTGTCCCTCTTCCAGTCTATCATGACTGCTTCCGCTAGATTTATCCTCCTAAGTCGCCACTCTACATCAGCTGTCCCGGTCCGCCAGTCTCTACACTGGCCCCCCATACACCTAACTTATAAAGCACTTAACAGCCTCACTCCCAACTATATTTCCTCACTCTCTCCAATCAACCTTTGACCTACATCTCTCATTTCTACATCTGTCTCTCACCCACAAGACTTCTCAAACGCTGGTCCTGGCCTCTGGAACTTTTTACCCTGCTCCATCAAACTGCCTCCACCTTTGTATAGTTTCAGATGCTTTCTGGGGGTTAAACACACAATAGTACAGGTATATAGTTTTAAAATGATATGCTCTAATAATCAAACTGACAGAAGGATGCAAGCATGCTGTCTCAGTATTAGATTACAGTTGGTGCTCTAACAGTTGAGGGCAAGCGAAAAGAGGTTTATCATGGCTCTTTGTACGCATTGTAAGAAGCGCACGTATTACAAGTTAAAAGTATACACATTTGTTCATGCTCAATTGAATTTAACGTACGTTGGGATAGTAAAACTTCAGAGCTCTGGTTAACTATTACGTGATAAAAGTGGATAAAAACAATTCAAAAATACATGTAAAAGTACAGTTACACTCATAATAACACTATCTAAGAAATGTTTTTTTAAAAAATTGCAATAAAAAGTTATAAGGGCTCAAAGATATGAGGTCTCTGGTGTTAGGGAAAAAAAACTGCAAAGGGCTTTAACATAGAGATTGATTCATATACATGTCTAAATATGTATGTTCAGCGCCGAAATACCGGGCAATTCCTCTCTGAACAAGGAACACAGCATCCCCAGACAATATATATGTGTGTGTACATATGTATTTATATCTGTATTTATGCATTTACAGACATATATACACATATAAAAACACAAATACATATGTATATATAAAAGTGTATTGGAGCCCTTAACAGTCAAGTAGCTGAAAACATGTAAAATCATATTTATGCAATATTCATATTTAATAAAGGTTTTACCTATGATTTAATGTAAATATTTCCCTTTCCAATGTTCTCGTTCTCTCTCTCTCTCTCTCTTTTCTTTTCTCTCTCTCTCTTTTCTTTTCTCTCTCTCTCTTTTCTTTTCTCTCTCTCTCTTTTCTTTTCTTTTCTCTCTCTCTCTCTCTCTCTCTTTTCTTTTCTCTCTCTCTCTCTCTTTTCTTTTCTCTCTCTCTCTCTCTTCTTTTCTCTCTCTCTCTCTTCTTTTCTCTCTCTCTCTCTTTTCTCTCTCTCTCTCTTTTCTTTTCTCTCTCTCTCTTTTCTTTTCTCTCTCTCTCTCTCTCTCTCCTTTCTTTACTCTCTCTCTCTCTATTTTCATCTCTATCTCTCTCTCTCTCTCTCTTTTTCTTTCTCTCTCTCTCTCTCTCTCTCTCTCTCTCTTTTCTTTTCTCTCTCTTTTCTTTTTCTCTCTCTCTCTCTTTTCTTTTCTCTCTCTTTCTCTCTCTTTTCTTTTCTCTCTCTCTCTTTTCTTTTCTCTCTCTCTCTTCTTTTCTCTCTCTCTCTTCTTTTCTCTCTCTCTCTTCTTTTCTCTCTCTCTCTTTTCTTTTCTCTCTCTCTCTTTTCTTTTCTCTCTCTCTCTCTCTCTCTCTCT